>NW_010291542.1:0-3126 GCF_000700745.2 Antrostomus carolinensis | reverse complement strand
CTCTTTTAGTTTAAAACCATCAACCCTTGTGAGGAGGAGGGAGATTCTGAAGGAAGGGGAGGTGGGGTAGTTTGTTTTTCAATTCTGAAGGTTACCCTATGAAACAAGGAACATTCTGAAGTATTATTTAGATAAAGGATTTATCTACAGGTTACTGAGTAACTCTGAACACCAGCCTGAAAGTAATTTTAAATGTATGTATGTGCCACAAACAAAAATAGTTGCCCTGAGAAAAAGGTGAGCTAATGCATCTATCTCACATGAACTAATGAAACTGGTCCTGGAGTCAGGTCTCACTATGTACAAGGTGAGGGTTCCAGGAACCTCGCCTGGTATGTACGTAGTGAAGTTCATCACCAATTTGCAGAACTCATCCTGAAAGAGTAGACACTAAATAACTGAGTAAATCCTGTATGTTTGAGATGCTGCTGATTCCATTCAACCATCCCAAGTTGTTCCTGACAGAGGTCAGTCTTCCTGTTTGTTTTCAAATGGAACAGCTGGAATGCTGTCCTGGTTTTAGCTGGGACAGAGCTGGTTTCTTTTCAGCAGCTGGAACAGCACTGGGGTTTGGGTTCAGCTGGGATTTGTCAGGAGAAGAAACATTGAGAACACACCGATGTTTTCGATTGTCCCTGGAAGTTGAAGGACTTTGTGTTTTGCTGCTCTGCAAGATCTCAGGGGTGAGGAATATTGCAATGGATCAGCTCCATGGGCATTGGGCTCTGCCAAGGGGCTGTTCCATCTCCTGTCCCCCATGGGCAGGAGATCCATGAGGGGCTCTTCCTCTCTTGCTCTCTCTGGCTTTGGCTCGAGCTCTGGCTCTCCCGGGATTGCGGTTTCGGGTCAGGATTGTGGCTCATGCGGGATCTCGTTATCTGGGAAGGGTGGGTGGTGAGCAATGGCACTGGGTGTCACTTATTTGCATATTTAATTGCTATTACTATTATAATTACTATTTAAATATCATTATTATTTTAATTTTTATTTTATTTCCATGATTAAATTGTTCTTCTCTCACCCTACAAGTCTCCTTACCCTTGCCCCCCAATTCTCTCCCCTATCCCCAGGGCAGGAGGAGTGAGCAAGTGGCTGTGTTTGGTTGCCAGCCCAGTGCTGGCCAAGTGAAACCACCACATACAACAAGTGAATTTTTCAAGAATACTTAGTTCTGTCCAAGAGTCTTGGTCAAGAGAGAACCAAGAAAAGAAGCTGAGTATCTGCAAGAAGGCAGTAACTTCAAAGGTGCTGCAAGACAGATTTTATCAAAACAGTTTGAGGAGAAACTTGATGTGATTTAGAAATGTGGACAACCTTGGAGAGCTCAGAAGAAGGTGTATCAGCTCAATGGAGAAATACTTACAGATAGGAAGGCAGCCAGCACTAGAGAAATAACTAAGGACTTACTAATATTAAGATAAAGGCACATTTTTAGAATGTTAATCTCAAAACATAAAGGAACACGTTTAGTTTAGACACTACAAGTGTATTGTAGTATTTAACACATAGTGGGTCACACAGTCACTCAACTAATTAACACAAGAACCCTGCTGCCTGGAAAGGGTTTTAATATCACAGAATCCCAGAACTGCCTTGATTGGAAAAGACCTTTAAGATCATCGAGTCCAATCATGAACCCAACACTGACAAGTCCCCGACTAACCCATGTCCCTCAGCACTGTGTCTACACGACTCTTCAATCCCTCCAGGGATGGGGACTCCACCACTGCCCTGGGCAACCCCTTCCAATGCCTCAGAACCCTTGCAGCAAAGAAATTCTTCCTCACATCCCATCTCAACTGCCCTGGGCACATATCCTTTCAAAATACCTCCCTTCCTAGTGATGTTACCTAGAGGAAGGATTAGAAATATTTAATAGATAAAGTCTCTGTTTCTTTATCCTTCACTCCATTTTCCAGTTCTAGTGTCTCCTTCACAAACAGTAACGGCTTTTCCAAGTTCTTTACTCTGTAGCCAGCAATTTTCTCCCCAGCTGACTGCTTTTCTCTTTTTAATATTAATTTCATGTGCTATTTTCTTGCCTGCTCAACCAAAATTGTCAAGATCTTCCTACATCTCTTGGTGACAAGCTTTACGTTTGCTTGTACAGAATGGTTCTTCACCTTCAAATCATCACCTCTCTCTTCAGTTCCTTCTCCAGATTGTTTATGTGAAAACATGATCCTAAATAAAACAATCCTTTTCTCAGGACTTTAAACAGGATGGTTCCCACATGCTTTTCAGAAGAAAGACAGGTAAGAGAGAGAAACCAGGACCTTGCCAGCAATTCTCCTTCCCTTATAAACCCCAGGTATTTACTTTAATCCCACATCTTCTGTATCTCTTCATCAGTTATTAATCCATGAGAAAACCCTCACCGTCCTACCTGCAACAACCTCGTTCTTTTACGTCAGCAGAGCCTTGAGTGGGAAGTTTGTTGATAGCTCCTGGCAAATATGAGACATTAAATCAGATGAATCACCTTTATCCCCCAGGCTTACTGACTCCTTCAAGATGTCTTTTTGAAGGACACTTTCCCTCTTCAGAAAAAATCAAGCTGATTGTTCCCACCGTACGATATCTATCTGCGTGTGAACTGACTCCATTCATCACTCCACTTGTTTTATCAACCTGTCTGGTAGGGAACTCAAGTTTCTTCATCTATAATTCCCAGGGACCTTCCTGGAGCTCTTTTGAAAGGTTGGGACACATTTGTTGTTTTCTGTTAGGACTGAGGCTGGTTCTAGCACAGATTATACATTGCTGTCTCTATTTAAGCAGATTCACATTTGAATTTACATGAGAGCTCTTGGATGAATGCAGTTGGAGCCTGGTGATACATTAAACTCGATTTTCCTTGGGATTCCCCCCCCAGCTATGATTTCAAATAAACAATCTGGAGAAGGAACTGAAGAGAGAGGTGATGATTTGAAGGTGAAGAATCATTCCGTATAAGCAAATGTAAAGCTTGTCATCAAGAGATGTAGTAAGACCTTGACAGTTTTGGTTGACCAGGTAAGAAAATAAGACATGAAATTAATGTTAAAAAGAGAAAAGCAGTTAGTTAGGGAGAAAATTTTCCCCCCACTAAACTGTGTGGTTCCGTCGACACACTGGAGAGACGGG
>NW_010291541.1:0-493 GCF_000700745.2 Antrostomus carolinensis | reverse complement strand
GCACGGTTGCGGCTACAGGTGCGTAAGAACATCCTCCAGCCTCCCCGAAGCACAAACGCGCCTTTGCCCTTGCGCTGTGCATTAGAGACTTCTGAGGACACCCACGTAATGCAATTCCCGAATGTTTAAGGTGTTGCGTTAAAGACACTCATCGGTTAAAATTGGGAGGTTTGCAGAAGCAGTCCGTGATGTCTGTTGAAGTACTTCCCTGAGGAGTCAGTGTTTTGTGAGTGGAAGCTAGTGGAAACCACGCGGAACCCTGGTGTGCTTGCAGCCCTTTAGATTTGCCCTTAAGCACCCTCCAGTCCTGCTCACCCCTACAGCGAGGTGACACACTGAGGAACATTGCCCAGGCTCCAGGGGACTCCGCAGCAGTATTGCTAATCGCCTGGGAGACAATTATTTGTGTGCATGGTTTTGAGCTTATCCTTTCCGAGGTGTCTGCCTGAAAAGCTGTAGTGCGTTGACCCTGGCTAGAGGCCAGATGCCCACC
>NW_010291540.1:262-555 GCF_000700745.2 Antrostomus carolinensis | reverse complement strand
AGCGGGAGGAAAACCCCGTAGCCAGGTTGGGGTCCGGCCGTGCGGTACCGGGGACAGCTGGGGACACGTACAAACATCCATCATCCCTTTGCAGTCTGGAACTGGTCGGGTTTGGGAAGAAAACGTGTGGCTTCGTGTTGGGAAATCACAGCAGGGCCAGGGAGTGTGGCTGCTCTGGTGTCACGTCGTCCGTGGGGCCGGTACCGGGTCTCTGGGCAGCTCAAGACCACCCAGGCTGGCAAGTGCAGCCCCCCGGGGCCACGGTGAGGCAGGGGCTGGTGTCCAGCCACACT
>NW_010291540.1:0-232 GCF_000700745.2 Antrostomus carolinensis | reverse complement strand
CAGGTGACAAATGCTGTGTCAATAGGTGACCCCAGGTGTTGTCACCCGGCCTGGGAGAGCCACGACAGTGAGCTGGGGGGGTCTGTCCGAAGGGTGTGTTGGGTTTGGGGACCATGAGGGAAGTTGGTGTTTCCCAACGGTCAGGAGGTGCTGGCAGAAATGTTCCCCAAGGAGGGGACAGCCCCGCGCCTGACGGGTGAGTGACGGCTGGTGGTGTGACAGCCGGGCTGTC
>NW_010291539.1:10434-14515 GCF_000700745.2 Antrostomus carolinensis | reverse complement strand
GGCGGGCGGTGGTGCCGCAGGCCTCGGCGCAGGCCGGACCGCCCTAAGCGGCTTTTCCCGGCGGAGGGGAGCTGAGAACAGTCACCAGACAAGCTTCAAACAGACTGCTTTTCAAACAATGGTGAACGCGCGTTTGTAAATCTCCTAAATATACGCCTTCCCCTCGTTTTTAAAACAGATGTCTGCCTAGAAAGCTAACAGAGCCATCTTTTGTCCTGGGGAAGCCACCACATCTTTGTAACCCACCTCTCCCTTTAAAAAAAGCCTCAAGTAAAACAGAATAGACCCTTTCTGTGCCTGCAACAAAGGCGAGAGGCTCATGAAAAACACGAGACATCTTTTTGCCGGTACCTTTCTACAGACTAAACAATCCCACTCTATTCAGTCCTTACGAACTGCTCAACCATATTCATTCATCTTAATGGAAGTCCAAGAAGAACACTTCACAGAATCACAGAATGGTTGGGGTTGGAAGGGACCTCAGGAGATCATCTGGTCCAGCCCCCCTGCCAAAGCAGGTTCCCTACAGCAGGTTGCACAGGAAAGTGTCCAGGTGGGTTTTGAACATCTCCAGAGATGGAGACTCCACAACCTCTCTGGGCAGCCTGTCCCAGGGCTCTGGCACCCTCACAGGAAAGGAGTTTTTCCTCATGTTTAAGCAGAGCCTCCTGTGTTCCAGCCCGTGCCCATTGCCCCTTGTCCTATCACTGGTCACCACTGAAAAGAGTCTGGCCCCATCCTCTTGCCACCCACCCATTAGATATTTATGAACATTAATAAGGTCCCCTCTCAGCCTTTTCTTTTCTAGGCTAAACAGACCCAGCTCTCTCAGTCTATCCTCATAAGAAAGATGCTCCAGCCCAATAGTCATCAATTATCCCACCCTCTACCCGATTCCTACAACCAAACACCTTCCCTTTCTTTATTTTACACCAGCACCCTATGTTGTCAGCTGCAGACCCAGCAATTAAATGCTCCTTCATTTAAATAAAAACAAGAACCCGAAAGTTGACATTACTAACACACAGAAAGCAACATACAGAAGTATTGTACAAACATAAACCAGAAACTCAAAAGCTGAAAGAGCAGCGCTGGGAGAACAATGTCTTCATTCTGTGTTCCATCCCTACCGGAAAAAAAAACCAACCCTACTCTTCTAGTTTGGAGTCCCTTCTTAGTATCTAGGCTTGACAATAAAACGCTAAAAACTCCTCTGCATTGCTCTAAAACCTCTTAAAAATTAGACATACCATTTTCTAAAGAACCAGTAAAGAGCATTTGCACATTTCCACAAAAATACTGTCAACTGGCTGGGATGGAGATTCTGATTTGGTCCTTAAATAGACAGTTTTCATTAAAACAGATAATCTTACATAGAGAAAGATTACCACAAAATTACCTGAGAGGCCTGTTTATTGCTTCAATTGCCACATAAATTTAAGGCCTCCATTGACAGCAAGACCGGTTACATATATTTTTAACTTACACAAAAATGTGAATTTCATTTACAATTTCAATATGAAAATTAAAACACGTACTATAAGAGGGAAACAGGAAGTGTACGATAAACATCATAGTGCAAGAAAATTTGAAAAGTTGCACTATACAAAAAAGGACAAAGTGTGTCTGAAAAATCTGCTTCTGTCTTTGAGCTGACATTCTTAAGATCAACTGGGAACCACCGAAATCTGTGATTTCCCCCCTCCACACCTGTCTGGATGATGGCACTGTCACTACATCAGGCAAAAACTTGACGCTTTCAGGAAGTTGTTCTCACCAATTGTCAAATTTCTAGAGATACACAATTAAAGCCTGTTCTTTTCTTCTTCATATTCTTTATACAACATACTTTAAATAGCACCTTTATGCAACATGTTCCTAAACAGACATTTTGTTGCAGCCACGGCAAATCAGCAGCAGCCAGAAAATGAACACACAGCTGAGCCGTGAGAACGTTCCCAGTGCCTATCCTCCCACCTCAAACCAGCCACTAACTCCCTCCACAGGAGTTCCTCCTTGCCCTCAAGATCCTTCTCTCTGCATACGTAAATGTTCACGATACCTAAAGTGACGTCTCTATCCCTCTGTACTCACATCTCTTATTTCAGGCGAGATACACCCACGTCACCCTACTCTACATATGAACTGAGGACCAGCACTATCAACAAACTTCTGTACAAGCTTTATTGTCTCATGAGGGAAATTGCATAGCTGTTTCTATGCCAATATTTAAACAAAAAAGTATCCAACTAACAGGCTACTTACAGGATGGTATTATCAAGCCACCCAGACAACTGAAACAGACACAATTAATTCTCAACACGTTCTTCTACTGAACGCACCTACGTACAAAGGGGCTGTATACCTGCAGGGTGAGCACTTGACTACAGAGACATTAAATCACCCCAAGAAGATGGACTGACAACAGCATTTTTGCACTGAAGAGTGTTCCTGACTTCCTACAGGAGAGCATTTTGGATGACTACCCACTTCTCTGCTCGCCCGTAGCCTCCTTCGATGCTGGCCACCTATCTGTGCTTCTGGGACAGTTGATAACTTACCACAAGCACTTCATTTTCTTTGTAATTCTGCCATTCTGCAAGTAACTGCCCAAAGGCCTCACTCTGTTAGCAGCTTTTGCCTCCCAACAGGGATGACAAGAGAGCTCTAATGAAACACAGCAGGTCCAGGTCTTTCCTTCAGAAAAATTTCACTCAAGGTTTTGGGTTGTTGGTTTGGTTTTTGGTCTGGTTTGGATTTTTTTTCCCCTAATTCCTCCTACTCCTCCTCAAGTTCTCCACCCTGGAACAAAAATCTCCATTTATTAATATTCACCCGATAGCATAAAAGACCACCTGAACAATCAAAGAATCTAAGGATACAATCAGATAACATTAAAATAAGATTTTATGCTGAGTTATATTTTATAAATAATCTGCTCCTGAAAGAAACTCCAAAGGCATTCCAAGGTATTTTTACCCCAGTGAAAAACAACAAACCAAACCAAACACTTCCTATCTGCTGAGTGGTTCTAATTAACTAACTACAAACTAACAGAAACTAACCACGGTGCGGGTGTAAGGCAGCATTTATAACTTCTTTTAAGCTTCACATAACTAATGAACTGGCTTGCTGCTGCAGATTCACAGTTAAGCGGTTTATTTCTGCTCCCCCACGATTTGGGAGTGAAAAGAAAAGCTTCATCATTACTACCACTCAGCCACCTTCTCAACATACATTTCCCACTTGGACTTCACCTTTGAAATTACCGCCTCAAGAAAATCTGGGAAATGTAACGTTTTAGTAATTAGCTGCATTTCTGTAATTCAATTAGAGTGCCCTGTGGCATATATGAAAACAAGAAATCCCTAAGATTTGATGTGAAATAAATGCCTACAGAGCCTGATGTTCAAAATGTGGTTACATTCAAAATGTAGTTACATTTTGGTACACAACTTTCTCTCGTGGTCAGAGGTTTAGATTTCAGAGGTTCTACAATATACTTTGTGTAACTCAATAATATAAATCACCCATGAGGCATAGATCAAAAAATGATTTAGGGAAAGCATGGTTTTCTAGCTTATTTATGAGAATTAATGATTCCCATACAAAAGTAAATAGGTTATCAGTGAAAGAAGTCTGCACAACAGAAGGGCTAAGATATGTAATACCTATATTCAGTTTTCAACTCTATAAGAATATTAAACTAATTTCACGAGTTCAGAGTTTCTCAAAACCTGAGATGCAATCCTCTGAAAGGCAGAGGGCACTGGAGCCCCACTTCATTTACTAACAGTAGATGGCATCAAAGCCCTCTTTTATGAGCACGCCTTCAAAAAACGAGTCCCTGCTGCAGTGTGGTGGTGCACACACACCCCACCAGCACAAGCCCTGGCAGAAGCTGGACCTGTGCTGGCTGTGGTACAGCTCAGCAGCATCACAACGAGCAGGAAACATCCACTCTGAAGTCACATCATAATATGAAGTATTTTCATGAAGATCACAAATATGTATTTTGAAGTCTGGTGAGTGTGACAGTGAAGCAGGAGCATTATCTGCTATGAAGCTAAATACAGCATGT
>NW_010291539.1:5906-10407 GCF_000700745.2 Antrostomus carolinensis | reverse complement strand
GCTGGTGTTATAGGGAAGTACTTGCTGCTGAAATTAATATAAATAGAAGCTTCTTACAAGAAGAAGAGTTTGTTTATAACTCCAATTCTGAATTTGGGTTTTGTCTCTGTTTTTTAAATCTGTGCAGCTATGAAGTACAAGCTCCCTGTGGCTTGATACCATTAAAAAATAAAACAGGTTACCTGAGGGTCTGCCAGGCAGCATTACACAAACCCCACTCTGCACACAGGGCTGTTCAAAGCTTTACATTTGCTTTAGCAGAGTGGTGGAGTTTAAACATAAAAACTAAACAAACAAACCTGCAACCCTTCTAGTTTGTGTTAACTTCCTGCAGCCCACTGGGACTGTTGGAAGTTACACTTTTAGGTATACATAGGTATGTTGGCATTTTGGTTAGCTTTCAAAAAATTGCACCGTTAAGCAGGTGTTCAAGAACCTTAATTTAAGTGCACCAGGCAGGCAGTTCAGATTAATTTTTTAACAAGCATCAGTCATATAATCATGCCAACTGAGGTCTTGAGGCACAGTAAAATCCATTTCAGTTCCACTGATGGGAAGACAGAAAAAAACCCACACAATAAAGGTAGACTCAGAAGGCCAAACACATGCAGAGATACACTTCTTGGCCTTGTGATGAATGATGCCTCCTTTCTGAGAGTGTGGAAGACAAGTGTATGTGTTCGTTCTTTGATGCTACTTTGAAACTGTGCTTAGGTGTGGTATTAAAAGCAGACAACTGATTTTGTTCATGGCTTGTTTTTAAGACTCTCAGAAGTGCAGTTCTGTATTCTGTAATACAGTAGAAGTGAGCAAATAAGTAAACAGCACAAATTGTGGGGGAAAAAAATAACTAGAAAAAATGGACCATGTTTTTGAGTTAGTATTCTCATCTTTTTAGCTTTAAGAAAGTGTTCCTCCAGAGTAAAGCAGAAAAAAAAAAAAGGGCTTTTTCTTCCAAACAACACAGCATGTCAGAAAGTAAAATTGCAACTGCTTTACAGAGCGAGCACAACACAGAGAAAGACTGTAGACAGTTCCCCAGTTTCCCCACACACCCGCCCAGACTGTGCCGGCCCAGCTCCTGTCCCTCAACTAACACCAACGCTGGACAGATACATGCCCTGTCCCAGCACTGTGCCACCAGATGGGAGAACGAAGACACCGTTCAGCTCTCTCCTCTCCTGCTATGGCAAATGGTTTTATGTGCAGCTTCTCCAGCAGTTTCCCATAGACAGAAGAGCAGCAGCTGTGTCCTTGTGAGACCCAAATAAGTCTTTCTTCCCAAGGCAGTGATTTGTCACCCTCAGTCTGCAACATCCATGTAATGATTAAAGACACCTCTGCAAAGGCTTCGTGTTAAAAGAATTAACAAAAATCTAGTATACTAAGAGTAAGTTCTTTTTTTAAGGTAGTCTCATCTCTAAACAATTAACACCTTGACATGAAGTATAAGATAGAGAGCAGCTGTTCTCTAAGCAGTACTATATGCTGGAAGCCTGAGCACAAGGAGCAAAGACTTCACAGAATACAAACATAGTGTTTTAACAGTGCACTGAAATTTATCACTGAAATTTCATCACAAAGGAAATGGGAAACACTCTCCTTTCTACCTACCTGTACATATAGAAAGGGTGGGACAGGAGGAATGGCAACTATCATGCAAAGTTAAACATGAAAACTACATCCTTTACCTTATTCTCCAAACCCTGTTTCTGTTGCACCAACACCCTGATGTTCCCCTCAACATACACCTGTTACTCCCTTCCAAAATACATTTGCTGCAGAAGATGTATCTTAGGAATGTAGTATTTTATGAACTGTAGACTGCAGCTACTGCACGAAGATACTACTGCTGAGTCAAACAAACATTTGGTTTCCCATTTAGAACAGAGTCATTGTGCTTTCTGCAGTAGCTGTTTTTAGCGGGAATGCTTCTGGTGCAAGACCTAAGTAGCAGCAGAGCGCTGTGATATCAAGAAGCACAGTACTCCTCTAGTCCAAAAGAGCTGGAACTCCATGAGGCATTCAGTTTCAAGAACAGAATGCAACATGACAAGGGTCTTACCGTTCCTTTAACTTTCTGCTACTGTAACTACACATTACCTGAAGAAAAAATAACTACACTGAAGTGCAAACCTCACCTGGAAAGAAAAATGGAAATTAGTATCTGTGCTGTGTATAAATCAGTTTTAATGTTTGCAGGATACTCAACTTCTTAATGGCCACTTTCCTAGTAACCTGAATACTAAGCTCCCACATGTGCACCATTTATTTTAAACCACTGGCCTTGATCAAATGCAAGCTGTACGTGAGTGGAGATGCACAAGTCTCTTCCAGATTCCAGACACGAGTTGTACATACAGTAGCAACAAGGGTATTTTCCTAAGTTTCAAAGTCTGATGTCTGAATTGTGTATGAAAAGACAGAAATGCCTCTTCAAATCATGTACACACAGCAGACTGAAACACCACTCTTGGCTTACTATCACATATTAAGAGCCAATGCCCAGCCCATAGACAACCACAGAAGAGCCTGCAGTGAGTAGTGACTTATTTCTGTATCAACAGATCACCAGCAGAACTGAAAGAGAAAACTGGAGACAGTGAGTCCATCCCTGATAAACAGAGGGAAAAAAAAAAAGTACTAAAGCAATCAGAATATGAAAATGGCAGAAGTGCAGGCACTAACATTTGCTGTTACCCTCAGCCTACACAGAGAAGTTTACAGAAAGTGACTTAAGGAGAGTAAGTCATGACATGCTTAAGTTTAGCTGAAGAATTAGGCAGATTAGCAAACTGCAAAACAGCACACACAGATTACCTGAAGATTTATTCAGCTTTGCTGAAAATACAGCAGTAGGTTTTTCCTTTTCTTTAACAGAAGCAGCTTCTCGCTCAGCTTCTTTCTCAAAAGCTTCTGGTTTTACTATGCTGACTATCTCTCTTTCAGCAGATAAAGGTGAGGTATCTGTGGCCGGTAAGGACATCATGGATACTTCAGGCACTTCCCTGTCCGTAGCCTCCAAGGACTTTTTCAAGGCATTAGTATCTTCCTCTGCTTTTACTTCTACATTCTTTACAGACAGATCACAGGGTAGCTCTGGGCAAGGCAACTGCCTCTTCTCACCTTTGATCACCTTACTGATCTCTTCACTTTCATCTTTGTGCATTACTTCTCTGTCAGTGGCTTCTGCCACAAACTCAGGAGCAGATTTAGGATGAGCTAACATCACAAAGTCTTCTTCCTCTGAGACTGGAGAAGACTCCATGGGTGAGAGAGCTTTGCTGTCTCCTGTTTTGGGTTCCATAGCAACGGATACATCAGCTGAGTAAGCCACAGCATTCAGCTCTTCCATTTGAAGAGGAATCTTCTCTGCCTTGGCTATTTTTGTAGGTGTTGGCTCAGACGGCAGAGCAGCAACGATTTTGGAAGGGTCCAGTTCAGGTTGGAAAGACTCCAGATAAGGTTTGCCTGTGGCAGCTACTGACTCCATCAGTCGTTCCTCCTGTTCATCATCAGTTACGATATTCTCAGTTGATTTACTTTTTAAAATGAGAGATGGATCTTCGCTCACTTTCTCAGTAGCCACCCGGCTATTAAACAAGTCAGATTTTCCAAACTGTGGAGACAGTTTTTCAACAAGTTCCTTGTGTTCAGGCACATCCTGAGAAATGCATTCTGTTACTGGTGTCTTCGAATAGTCTGTAAAGGCTGGAGAAGCAGGTTCACCAGAGACCTTTGTTTCCTTTATTAAGTCACATGCAATAGATATATATGGAGTCTCTGTATCTTCAGGACTGGAGCTACTCTCATGATCAGGTTTTTTAAATGCTAATGCCTCTTTTGCTTCTTGGGCCTGTGTCAGTGATAAATTCACTGCCTCTTGGTATAAGGGAGGTTTTTCAGTTTCTTCTTTTACATTCTCATAATTGGCAGTAGAAATAAATGTTTCTAACGGGGAAGCTTCAAGCTGCACAGCAGATGCTTCTGAACCAGCAGTCCCAGTGCTCAGTGGGGCTTCCATAACAATATCTGGCAATATTGGTGATGGAGCAGCTTCTGACCCTTCAAATGAGGGACAGAGTTGTGCCACAGGTTTCAGAGTCTCTTGTACTGACTCAGAGGTTTGAACTAAATCAATCTTTGTTTCATAACCAAGTTTTGTACATGCCACGTCATGCATTTCACTTTCATATGCTTCTTGTACTAGATCAGGCGTAAGACCTTCAGGCATATTTGCTGCAGTGTCAGATGGCACTGCTGATACGCTCTCTCTTTTAGCATAGTCAGCTTCCTGGTCTTCCTGCTTGCCAACTGCTCCAGTGCTAAAATCACCTTGTTCTGTGCTCGTCTGAGCTTTCATTTCTGCAATTTTTTTCTCGTCATCGGTTCTATTTTCTGAAGTGCCTTCCTCTAATGGAGAAAGAGATTTGACTTTGTTACCGTCAGGACTTATGGAGGATTCAAATTTCGTACAAGTGATGTAAGTCTGTGAAGGTTC
>NW_010291539.1:0-5887 GCF_000700745.2 Antrostomus carolinensis | reverse complement strand
TGATCTTCAGTGCTGCCTTCACTGTCTCTTTCATAATCCTTCTGCACATTCAGCTTACCTACACCGTATTTCTCATCTAAACTGCTTTCCAGTTTGGCATCTATCTTGCTTCCAACATCCCCTCTCACATCGCTCAGTCCGTGACTAGCATCTTTTACTTCCCATATTGGCTTGAATGGTTTGAAGTCTGCATATTCTTCCCTCCTAAAAGGGTCTTCTTTCAATGCTCCTTTTTCACCATGATCACCATCTCTGTATTTGTCTTTGTTATAAAAGAGATCTTCCTCGTTTTTCTCAAACAAATCTTGAGGAGTTTCTGGAGACATTTTCAGCTGCTGTGCAGGCATTTTCTCCAGATTAGGTAATTCTTTAGGGCCCTCTAGCTGTGTTTCTTCTTTAGCTTGAGATAAAATGGCTGCTTCTGCTTTAGCAAATGGGGGTTCTGAGTGTTTAATCTCTGAAATATCTTTTTCATTTCCCTCTATAAGAAACGGATTTCTTGCATTTTCCGTAATTTCTTTATAAACCTCACTTGCATTTTCTTTGTCGATGCCTCTTGCAGGTAATCCTCCCGAGAGTGTATCAAAGGCTGTGTGCTCTTTAAAGGGATCAGCTGAGATAGGAGAGAAGGAGGGAAGAGAAGGAGCAGTATCAAGCGGGACTGCAGTAAAATCCTCTTGACCAAACGACTTAGTGCTACCTGGTTGCTCCTGCAAGTCCATAACTTTTTCTGTGACCATGGACAGAAAGGAAAGTTAGAGAATGCAAGTGCTCTTTAAGTCAATGCAAACTTTCATGACAGGTTCACATGATGTTAGTTATTAAGAGGTTCTTCCACATTCTATCATAAAGACTATAGCCATTAAAACAAAGTATCGGTTAAAGTATGCTATTCTATTTCACCTCCTCTAGCAGAGAAGTATGCAAGAGGCTGAAGAAGCAGCAACTTTATGCAGCACAAAGATCACAGTAAAGCTGAAGATGCCAGACAAGTACAGAGCATCCAAGTACATCAGGCAATATTAACAAAGAGAGAGAGGGAGGGTGGGGTGGCAAGGTGAGACAGAAAAAGGGTATGTGTGTACGCTTGTGCAGAAACATCCGCACAAACGTGCATGCCAGTAAGAAGTCCTTTTTTGGTTTGTTTGTTGTTTTTTTGTTAAACAGGAATTTGGTGGACAGTGTAGCTAAGAAAAACCACCAAATGAATACTACAGGTACAAGTTTTACTTATATAAAATACTGCAGAAAGTTACTATTGGCTAAATCTTTCTGATAAATCAGTAAAACTACTATGCTTTGATGTGTTAACCTGTTAATAGTATCAACTTCTCTCCTACATCAAGGGTCCAAGAATTCACAGATGGCTGCAGCTTGGTTATAAAACAGTTTACCATGTAAAGAAATGAATGCATATTAAAATCTTGAACAGACCAACTGAAAAGTCAAAGCTGAAAAATATGATAGAGGCTATTCTTGGACCCATGCTGATTTTTAGTAACGGCAGACTAATTGGAAAGAGTTAATGAGATCAGATCAGAAATGCAGGATGTATTCAGACAAAGGTGAGCAGAAAGAACTTGCCTGCAGAGGAGTGCATCAGAGGCGCAGATGTAGCAGGAAGAGCAAAAAGGGTCTCATCTGAAAAACAAACAAATAACCTCAGCAGAAATAAAGGCTAGGCTGAAGAAGGAAGAAAGCACTCAAGTAGTCAGTTCCCAGTAAATCAAACAGATCCAAAGCCAACATCTACACCCACAGAGAACCACAGAACTAGATACCAGCTGGGTAAATTGGGAGAGGCAATGCTCAGAACTTTCCATTTACAATGGGATTTTAGCTGAGGCATGGTCTCCACCCTCCAAGCCAGGGACCAATCTTAGGATAATGACACACCACAGTTGCTACACTTTATTTTCATTCTCCAAACTTCCACACTACCGAGAGCTACAGTGTCTCTAGTAACAGGAAAAACACCTGCCATTGACACTGATACACTGTCGTTCAGCAGCTCACTTTGTCAGAGGGTCTCCTCATGCCAACTAACTTGTGCAAGGAAAGCAGCCATAAGGAGACTCAACCAAAAACTGCGACAAGTTAAAATTACTAAGGTAATCTTTGAAACTCCCCACAGAGCACTGATTAGACATGCTGACATTGATCAAACAGACCATTCTATTCCAAATGACTGTACTATTTGCTTTAGGTTTGTCTTTACTATTTTTGTTGTGTTATAATGTAGACAAGCTTCCAAATGAAAGCATTATTTTTAAACCCACCTTTGACATGACCTAGAGAGCATATTTTGCTTTGTTGAATTTGTTTTAACCCTAGTATTTCCCAAGACAATCCTAGCTTTCCAATTTCCATTTAAAGAACTGAGAAAAGATAAGGAAGTCACCCTCCTTCATTAATGCACAATGGTGAGAAGCTGAACAATCCCAGTTTCATATTGCACATTATCTGAAGTAAAAGCATACGACATTTTACTAAGCTGTACGAAGCATTTAATGAAAAAACAGTCTAGAAACAGTAATACCAGCCATCATTAGGAACCAGGTAAATCAAAACCAGTTCTTCTCTGGATTTCTGTGACAGCAGCACTATTTTTCTGAGGTCCATCGTGGCCTGTCAGCATTAACATTAATGTAAAAATACTAATATTTACATAAATATATTTCATTCTGAAGAGTGCATAAAGTTTTCAAATTAAGACTGTTAAAGAATATTTGCAATTTACATCAATTATATTAGCAGAGTGCAAAATTATATTAAGGCACTTCAATTAGATTTTGAATTTCCAGTACAGACATCAACAATCTTTAGTTTTGCTATTAGCCTGGACAAAATCAAGTACTGAAAAGATAACTTTTTTTTTTTTTTTTTAATTAAAAGCAAAGACAAACAGAAGCAATTGATTTTAAAAGACGAAAGGCAAAAAATAAGAACTATGGTAGACCCACCAGCGCACACATAATAATCCAGTAGAGCAAGGCACTAGTAACTTTTGTTTTGGCATTGAACCGTGACTTTCTGCAAAAGCAACGCCACTTCAAGATACTTGTGACCTGTCTGGCTTACTCAAGTTAAGTTTTGGAATCCAACTTACTTTGGATTTTCCAAAAATCAAGTCTCCTCACAACCTACGTTTCCTGTCACGATATATAGTCAGTTGGTTTTGTTTCACAGAACATTGTTATCTTGATGATAACAAGATGATTGTGATGTTTATAATCCACAAAATACAGCAAAATATAAGAAAACAGAGTAAAAAAGTTTGAGGATAGGACTCAGCATTCAGAAGCTTCCTTAACTCTTGCCAGGACAAAGGGATTTCTGTTCAGTTTCTAGAAATTATATTTTCTTAAGGGCCACACAGAAAGAAACCTCATTTCCAAATTTAGAACATAATAAAACAGCATTACAGTTCAGTGGTGGCAAAAGCTTTTGAGGACAAAAACAGCACTGGAGGACAACTGATCAATATGTGACACTAAGTCACAGAACTGCATCGCTCATCCGTACACTGCCAAGCACCATCACATGCCCTTTATTTCAGGAGATGTGTGAGTCCGCACGCCCGGGCTCACTGGCATCTCTTCTTCAAGCAGACTGCCCACGAGAAGCCCACTGCCCCATGAGACAAGTTAACAAGTCACCTGGTTTGGAGAGTAAAACAAAGGGCCTCAGTGAGGGCACAGCTTGGGACGAATCAGTCCAGAGAGCTGCTCTGCCTTTCTCAAAATGAGGCTTTTAGCAGCATCATCAGAGGTTTTTCTTCAGTTTCTAGTGTGCCTGGTACACCAAGGGCTCCTGTTGAGCTTTAGATTTTAGGTTAGCAAGCCTTAAAGTTTGCACCAAGGAGCAGCATGCTCTCCTTTTCCCTCAACATTATGCCTGGATGGACCAAGCAAGCAACGCCGCCTGAAGGCAGATGTAGAGCTGTATCCCTCTATTTGCATACTGGAAGCTGATCCTGCTGATATTTCACCTAATCACTTGTTGGTTAAGTGCAGCAGCAGTGTCCACATGCTCCACACTTGAGTCAATCAAGCATGTCAACCTATGACCTCATATCTTACCCACCTGTGGCACACTCCCCTTGGAGCACTGCACACCAGCTCCAAAGCCTCAAGGGACCTGTGATGTGGCAATTCACTAGGAAGCTGGACACAGACACTACTCCTCAGCCTTCACCTTCCCTGAAACCATGAGCTCTCACCTCCTCTGGGCCATGCCAGAGCAGCATAACCTTTATTTGCTGTAAGGGGTCTACGCTTTGGAGCAAAGGGGAGGGGAGAGAAAGCAGGATGGACCTGATGAGACCATATCGTACAGTATAAAGACAGAGACCCCAGACAGCTCAACAGAAAAGGATCTCACAGGGAAACCATGAGCAAGTGAGTGGAGTGGGGATGCTAAAAATGTAGAAATAAAAGAAGGGCAAAGAAAGAAGACAGGGTCCAATAGGGTAAGGAGGCAAAGAGAAAAATGCACAAGTCCGTGAAGGTGCAGTACCAAGGACCAACTGCAATCCAGATTTAAGATCTTTTGAATCCTTCCCACCCCCAGAGAGAGAGGTTTCAGTTTCTGGTGAGGAATACTGGTTTTAGGAGTATGAACACAGATTTTTTTAGTGCTCCATTAAGACAGCACAATGCAGAAATTCCTCAGGTTTAGGCTTCCATTTACTCAACACAGAAATACACAAAAGCTGTGCCAATCACTGAATTCCCAGGTTCTCCTAATGGGAGGGTATTATGCCCACACCCAAACTTTATTTTCCACACATAGCTGGAGTGTGAAAAGTGATTACATAAAAGCAGTATTTCCTAACCAGCCAAGAACCACCCACTTTCCCTGCACCCACATCAGAACAGCATTTTTTCCTCCTGAAAGGAAGAAGATACAAGGACTTTTTCCTGCTGCGAGCACTGTATAACACATCCAGGCAAGTAGGGAGAACAGAGCAGGACCTCTACAACTCCCACATCAGCATGATGGCTAACCAAACCATTCTCTTCAGATTGTAATTCAAATGACATGGTGAAAGGAACAGTGTTTTTTCCAACAATGTCGTTTTCACTGAAGAATCCTTATCTCCAAATGTTGAAGGTAGAAACTTGTCAGAAACAGAACTCCAAGCGCTTTGGTAGACAAGAGAAAAAAAAATGCAGCATCTATCAGCCTGTCACCTGGCACACAGCAAGAGGCTCAGGCTCAAAGGCATCCCATAAGGAGCTGCAAGCCACTTCCCACCCATTGCTTAAGTGGCAGCACTAGTAACAGCTGACAACAAACATACTAAGTTTTGTAATAAAGTATTAGGTTTAGTGGAATAAATTCATTTGTAAAAGAAGTCCAAGGAGGACAGACCACAGACAGTGGCTTTTCCTATTTGCGTATCAATGGCAGAAATTAAGTGATTGGGAAAGGACTCTTCATAAGGGCAGTTAATGACAAAACAAGGGGAAATGGGTTTAAGCTGAAAGAGGGGAGGTTTAGATTAGATATTAGGAAGAAGTTCTTCACTGTGAGGGTGGTGAGACACTGGAACCAGAGAAGTGCCCAGAGAAGCTGAGGATGCCCCCTCCCTGGAAGTGTTCAAGACCAGGTTGGATGAAGCTTTGAGCAACCTGGTCTAGTGGAAGGTGTCCCTGCTGATGGCAGGGGGGTTGGAACTAGATGATCTTTAAGGTCCCTTCCAACCCCAACCATTCTATGATTGAAACAAACAAAGAAGTAGCACACTACTATTAGAATCAAGTAAAAACAATTCAGAATATATCAAGCTCTGAGCAAGATTATTTTCAAGTGAAGGCATGTATTCAAAATTCCTTGCTTGACCTACAAAGAGTTTTCCACAGCATTCTCCTGGAGAAACTGG
>NW_010291538.1:99983-165134 GCF_000700745.2 Antrostomus carolinensis | reverse complement strand
TATGAACTGCCAGACTTACATTTGTAGATGATGTATATATTTATACCATACATAAATTGTCAGATGAAGTTCTGTCATTTTTCTTTGTTTCCTAGTACAAATAGGAAAAAGTAATCTAGGAAGAACTATTAATAAAAAGCATATACCCTTACTATACTCCAAACTTCTCAGGCTATTTCTAGTCATTCCCTAATCAGCATGATTGGTTGCTTTGGTACATTTTAAGGCACTGAGATTCCCAGCTCTGTTGGTACTATGTGGAAACCTAACCCTTAGCAAATGGTCAAAATTTCTTTTGGCCAAAGCACAGATAAGCCCTACCACCAACCTTGGTACTGGGGTGATCAATGCCATTGTCTAGATTTATGTTGTCCCAAAATTGTAGCCCATTTCAACACTCTCTTTAACATTAGCATTAGGTGAAAAAACTATCCACAGTCTCAGTATACAAATCTCAGATACTACTTCGAATGTACTTCTACCAAGATTCAGGAAAATTTGTGAGTTTAAAATGTTCATAGATTTATTTATTTATTTATTTATTTTTTTTTCAAAATGCAACACCCTGCTCTTCTGTGTTGCACTGCTTGTTCAATATGCATACACTGGTAGATCCATAATTGTGCTAAAAATACCTGGTATTGATGGGGGCCGCAAATCCCTTCTGACACTGAAAAATTGAGGTGTCTTTCCTGACAAAGAGATGGAACTGCCTCCCCACAGTGGGTGACTGTGTTGGTTCAGTAGCCCAAGAAAAATGAACATTCCATTTTTGATAGGAGAGAGAAAGTCTTTTAAAATTGTGGGAGCCCCTCAAAAGTTCATGAAGCAAACCATTGCAATGGATCTTTAGTTGACCAGATGTATGATTCTTTTGTAATTCACACATTGTTCAGAAACAAGCTGTGTATGACAAGAAATTAAAGAGGAAAGGAAACTTTTTGCTCTTTAGAAATATGCTCCAAGTGAAAAAGCATATAAACAGATTGCTAAACACATTTAAGTTCAGAAGACGCAGACTTCCAGAGAGACATGCAGATAGAGACTTGAAAAATAAAAGTACTTTTCTTGGGTAATTATCTTAATTGCCTCCTTTTTCTTTCTTTTTTTTTTTTTTTTTAAGATCAACTTGTGCTTCTTTTTTGTGTTTGGTTGGTTGGGTTTTTTTTCCTATTTAGTCTTCTAACATACACGTGGAAAACTACTTTTTAGAACACAGTGCTTTTATATTTAATGCAATTTTCTGGATTTGCATTTCCAAGCTTATTTATGGGTTATGTCCTTTTTTTTTGTCTAGTTTCTCAATTGCCTGAAATAATCTATTATGTCATAGGTGCCCAGCGAAGTAAAAGGTTTGAGAGTCACTACTGGCAGATGCAAGATGCATATGAAAGCTTAAGTTCAGACACCTTCATTTTCCTGAAGCTTAAAAGGCTGAATTTTGTTTGATGAATGAAAGCTATTAAGAAGATGCCACCTTTTTACTGAGACACCAAACCACCAACTTAAGTTATTTAAACTATACTTGTCATAAGAGTATAACTCATTTCCTTATCAATTTAATTATTCTTGCCTCTTCTCCATTTTTTTTAACAGAGTGTAAGGACTATTCGAAAATGCTTTGATTTCTTTCCTTCTATTTAGTTTTGAGTTTCTCACTGTAGTCCACAAAAACTTTAACTTCTCATCAGAACTATTGTACAATTCTAATCAAATTGGGCATTCTCCAACACTGCAGTTAGCAATGTGGCACGCTTGCTAACACAAACTGCCTTGGATGTGCACACACTTCAATGTGAGCAAAGGATTAGTAAGTTTTTTATTGGGAAGATATTTTTGCATTCATTTAAACTGAAATCCATTAGGGATTCTAGAGGCAGGCACTATATAAATACTCATATGATTTTCTTTCAAATATATTTGGACAAAGATTAAAAAAGAGACCATTTTTATTTTGCAATGATTGTTACAATTCTTTGTATTTTTAATTCAGACTATTTCAAACAATGGCTTATAAATCACAAAGGTCAGAAGAAACTCCTACCTCACTTTCTAGTATCACCTTCAGATATCACTAACTTCTCTCACTCATCACAACATCTAGAAGTCTTCACTAGATTTTAAATAAATGTAAATTAGTTTCACAGAACTCAGTTTAGGTAAAAGGGAAGTTTCCACAGTTATATATTAGTAACCACAACAACCAATGACAAGTTCTCATTAAATTTCTGTAAAAAAGCAACACATTCTACAGAGCTGTTTTTAGAAAGCTCTAAGAAAAAACAGACAATGTAAATGAATTGTTAAATCCTTTTAATCTTTCAAGATACTCCTATAAACAATACTGTTTCCTAAAATATACTTATTGACATGGTACCTATTGCAGCCCATTATTCATGAGGTAACAATGGTATTTTTCTTGCCACGTGTATTCTATAAACTTCTCTGGGGATACATGTTTTATTCCAAGTATGACCATAGATTTCATATTAATAAAAGGGAGTCTAGCTTTATCTATCTATCCTCCCCATCATGTAAATTTTCCTTCCACTGGTGTCCATTTAACCATTTCATGTTTTCAAAGCTTGAAGTATGTCTTCTTTCATTCTGTTTATAGAATTCTATGCCTTAGACCAGAATACTGTAATGGAAAACAAAACTCCCATTTACGTTTAATATCAATGCTATTTTTCCAGACCAAGAATAGATTACTTGCCCACCATTATGAGAGCCCTGATCTAATGAAATATGTATATGCATATAAAGAAGATGGAAAGTTGGCACAGTTGTACACCTTCAAAGTTCTTTGTCAAATGTCTGGCTGCAGCTGAGGTGGTTCTGTCAGGACTATAGATAAAAGGATAGAATCCTTCAAGTAAGTTAGCAGTTCTAATGATTCAAGCAGCAACTTGCAAAGCTGGTTTTCATTCAACAAAGTCCTTGGTCTCATTCTAGTTTTGCTAATTATTTACTGTATGGTTATGGAAATATCAGATTCCCTGTATGCCAGCCAAAAAATGCATATAATTTTATCTATAACAGTGTTTTTACAAGGCTCACTTAATTACAAGATTCTGATGATGTATGGAGTAGCCCAAATGTGTTTATTGAGTACTTTCAGTGACCCTTTGTAGGAAAAGGTGCTATTAGCATTAGGAAAAGTGGCTCAATTGATTCCTCAGTGTTTAGGAGATCATTTGAAATCCCCAGGTGCTAGATAAATGCAAAATTATATGTCTGCTATATACAACTTGTATGGACTATGAGAAAATAATTATCATACAGTGGGGCTCACTAGCATGCACCCTGCCTCACATTGACTTCATTAAGTCCCTGTGTGGGAGCAAGAGGCTGTAATTTGCAGATCCATCTGAAGAACTGGGTCTTTACAAGGTAATCTCAGCATACATCATGTTTTCACCAATGAGTTTGATGGAACATAAAACAAAATTGTGGTGACAAGCAAATCCATCAATGGCACACCCAGTAGATTCCAATTACGTTAATTAGAGTAGACTTTCTAATGAGTGGAATGTCAAACACTGGATCCATGCCCAATGCTAATCATTCATTCATTTTGCTGCTGTTTCTAATTCACATTATGCCAAGGAGGTTTCATGCATTCTGACACCAAACTATGAACAAAGTGCTTCTGCTTTAGAAATAGAAGTACAAGCACAAGTTTGATGTACTAATTAAATGTGCCAGGGTGCTAGATATATTGCTAAATGTCTATCTGTCCCTATAAATGCAGGCATCAGTCGAAACATATAAAAGGTGTAAAGCAGTATTTATAACAATTTCTCAGCATAAACAAGACAGTGACAGTAACTACCTATTCTGAGAAATCTACTGAAGTAGCATCAAAATAATAAGGAAAAATCTCGGAGGTAAACCTACTATGTTAAAAGGGTACTGAAGTAGCAGAGTGTGTCTGAGTATGCTTGAAGCCATGGACTAACAATTGCTTGAATACTAACCTGATGTTCAGCTAAATGCTTTGTATATGATCTAAGAAAGAGTTCCAGAAAAATCCACTCCAGAAATAGACTGCTTGCATTCAGGAGAAATATTCACCTGCACCAGTAGCTTTAAGACATAAAAATTAGCTGCCATCTGCTGATAATTAAGCATGTTTGAGCTTATTTTGTATTAGCTTCAAAGAATGATGAGGATGAATGTGTACTAGGACACTCAGCTGTGTGCTGGAGATGCGAAAGCACAGACACACATCCATCTCTTCTGATGGTTCAGCTGCAAGCACAGGAGCCTTCTCCAGGCAGGAAGAGAGTGGATGGCAACAAAATCCCAGTTCATTGCAGGCACTCTACGCAGACTCTTATCTCTAGAGTTCACTTTCGACATTTGACACTTACTTATTGCACAGCAACTATCTAACCATATTTTCAAGCTCAGATGTAGAAGATTATGCTTTCAAACCCATGCTCAGGATATAGGGATGCACAGGTGATGAATATCTTCAATGTGATGTGAAGGTAAGTTGCTCGATGCTTTCACAGACTTGAAAGAGCAGTTGGGTATTGATTTGGTTCTCAGACACAGTTTTTGGTAGCTTCTGTTAACACTGAAATAGAGACACAGTTTTAATTTCTGCAATAAATATGTTATCTATACTTCGTCTGTCCGGAAGGAAGCTGAAGCTAGATTTTCTGTCAAATTTACTACAGAATAAAGTCACAGTCTTTAGTTACTCTGTAAATACTCTCCTGACTGTGTCCACAGAGCTCTGGCTCCTCAGCTTCTATCCTCTCGTGTGCTGATGTTAACAGTACCAAGCAAGATGGAAGGTGAATCATAGAGTGCTCTGAGTAAGGTGATATCCCAAGACACTATGACTGCAGTAATGTCTAAATATTTATCAGACACAAGACCTAACAGGATAAATTCCTGTTATCAGCTTAGTAATTTTCTTTAATAAAGAAAAAAAGAAAAGAAAATAAAAGAAAAAAATCTTTTAAAAGGTATTTATGATCCCTGGAGATGCTAAGAAATAAACTTCAAGCAGTAATGGATTTTCAAACTTATGCTTATTATGTAAATCATTATACAATGAATGAGAATAACTCCATTCTGTCTGAATTGATGGATGGATGAACTGATTTCTATAAAATAAAAAACTGCCTGAACTACAATCTGTGCCTTTTTCAGGTTTATCTACTTTTTACCTGTCTATTTAACTTGGACAATGCATCATACAAGCATAAAAATACCCTTAACCTCTTGACTTTATAATCAAAAGGACAGATGCCTAAATGAGATCTCTCACTAAAAAATTCATACACTAATTATTTTAAGGGTATTAGAGGAATAACAAAAGTGATAAACAGAGCTGGTAATGTTTTTAAACAGAAAAGAGGGAGTGAAGTTAATTTCTAAAGAGTTATTTTTAATTATCCTGTTTTTCAGCCACAATAATTTAAAACATTTTTTTTTTAGCTTTTCAGACTTTCCTTTTAAACATACTTTTTAAACTGGAAAAAGAAGAGGAAAAGTAAAAGGGAACCTTTCCTGTCTAATAAGAATAGAGAGAGTTAAAAAGATCTTGAACTATATTAACAATGACAGCAATGGAATATCACAAACGAATTGTCTAGCTTTACATTTGAAATATAAAGACAGAAAATTAGGTAGGCAATATTTCATGAGATTTCAAACACGTGTTCAGACATATAGCTTTGGGAAAACTTTGCACATTTTCAGATATTTATTAGGGCCTTTTTGCAGTTCATTTACTGCTGTCTCAAAGATTCTTATGTATAACAGAGCTCTGATCTGTAATTTACAGGTCTGAAGTAAATGATGTTACTCGGTCATTGCAAAGCCATGAGTAAATAATCAGGAATCAAGTGAACAGGCATTCAACTCATCTAAAGTCATGAAAGCCAATTTTGAACAGCATGCACAGTGTCCTTCTGCTGAAGGTCAAATTCTGACTGAAGGAGGAAAGTGCAGAAATTCTATAAAGCACAGCAGCACCATTGAAGGAGAAGATCACCAATTTCCCCACATACACTGCTGCAGCTTTGCAGTGTGTTTCAGGTATTAGACGACCATGCACTCCTTTCTTTCACTGTACATACTGGGAAGCTCAGAATCCACATGGAGTCCCAGCACACAGGACAAAAAAGAAATTGAAAGAAGCAGGGAAGTTTCTTGGGTTTCCTCTCAGCCATAATATGGTTTATCCTCAAGACATGCCGTGGCTTCTCCTCACAGGTAATTCTCCGAACTTCAATTCTGTTGGGACTAAGAAAAGTCTGACAAATTACAAGAGTCATTCCAGAGGGACAAATGCCCTATGAATTTATTTCTGTGTTTTATGTATGTACTAACAAGAAACATCGGTGTGTTTTGGCTTTTCCTTTCAAGTTATTAATTCTTTCTCCACGTGCTATTTTGTTCACAAATCCTCTCCTTTTCTGTCTTCCTTTCTTTCTATTGCACATCTGTGATATCTGTCCTCCCTTTAACATATCTGCCTTCTTTTAGATCTTTTCACAATTTTTCCTTCTGTACAGATGAATTCCTGCAAAAAGGAAAATTGAACATATTCAAGAATATTCCAAGGGACCAAACTTCCTTAAAAATGCTGTGCCACTTTAAGGTGTTCCAGTGTCTGTTTCTCTGAATTTGAATAGGTATGGAGACAGAATTTGATTACAACAATAATCATCAGTCCAAATTAAGCAGGTTTTCCACTCTTTTTTACAGGAACAAATATTTCTTTGAAGAACTCATTGACAAATGAGGTTAGAAATCAAACTGAAGATATTAATAATAATGAACAGCAGACCTTGTACTAGTATAGATTAGTGCATTTTACTGGATCACTGAGCAGATGTCAAAATCTGTCACATGAGGATCTTACCAGCCTTTTTAAAACCATCAGTTAAGAAAATCATCATTATCATCAATCAATTATCATAAAGAATTAACAAAAAAAATTAGCAATTTCCACAATAAGATTAATTTGGAAGGTATGACTTTAACATCTTACTGCAATTTTTCCTATTATTGATCCTTAGATATGTTTAAAAAGTTCTTTGAACTTTCAATTTATTGTTGTACTTTTCATATAATTTATTTAATGTTATTTATAAGATTATATTAATAATAGTGAAGCACTATAGTTCAAAGCAAATTTCATTCACTTGTATTTTGCAAAGATTGAAAGATAAAAATATCACATAAAAAATACTTTCAAATGTTTTGGTAAATGAAAGATTAAATCAGTGATTATTTATGTGCTTCATCTGTTGCATTTAATTTATATTTAATTATTTTGATGCATCATATAATGCTCTATATTCAGATTTCAAACTACCACTGTAGCCTGAAATTTCATCTTTTCATGGTGATATCTTCATTGCCTAGAAGCTACCACCACTTTGGTTAACATTTCAAGGATCTGGTCAGCAGTCTTCCCAGATAAATTCAGAAGTTAGTACACACTGCTAAAAATACCTGCTTCCTCAGAAACTGCTCATAATAGACATATCAAATACACTGGATGATTTGTAATACATGCAAGGATCAGTGGGTCACATTAAATAAAAGTATATTTAATAAAATTGTGTAGCCTACACTGTGTAATAAATTATTAAAATTAATGAACCTGATCCTCTCTGCAGATTACTCCATGGCTGACACTGGTATAATTTCATTGATATTAATGATTCACTTCCAGTTTCACAGTGATGTAAAACTGGAATAATAGCATGATGATTCAGGTCTAATACTGTTAAATTAGCTGCACCATTTACATTAACAGATGGCAGGCAAATATGTCTTCCTTCATTCATTCAACCCAGGTGATTAGGGAGTTATTTTTTTCTGTCCACTATTATACAGCACATTAATCTATACGTTTCATATGCACCTATATAATAGCTTTTGGATCCTGATCTTTAGAAATGTAATTTTAGGATGGTGAGAAGAATTAAGAGATTGAAGGTTGTGTCAGAAGTGGAATGAAAATTGTAGCCTGAGGTATAACACAAACACCTCTCCCCTCTCAGGGGTATTTTCCTATCCTGGTGCATGCCTTTGGTCTCAGATATTGTTAGAGAACTGACCAGTCTTTCACTGGGCCACTGCACTCTGTGGGATAGGTTCTGCAGTTGGATGGCACACACCCATCTGATTGTGCTTGATGGAGGTTCTCCTCTAGGCCAAATGGAATAAACAGATCTAGATTTACCTCCACTTGGTGCTTTGAAATTCAGTGAGTGAAAGAGCAACACTGTCAGAGTGCATTGATGTTTAAGCTATTATACAAGTTAAATCTAATTATCTTATTGCAATATTCTGATGATGGGTTTGGTGTTGTTGGTTTGGGTTTTTTTTTTTCACTTAAATACAGACAAGCCATGTGTTTGTATTTGAAAATTTAAATAAGAAAGAAATATGATGTTCATGCCTCTGTTACTTGTCTACACCATAGCTGTTCAACATGCCTAAAAATGTATTTTATAAGCAAAAAGCCCTGTGACTGAATATAGATTTAATGTGCTTTTGACATATAGCTTTGCTTTTAACACACTAGTTCTTTGAGGCTGCAGTATTTTTACGGAAGAGAATAGCTTTAAATCAACAAATGAATACTTTTACCTAAAATGATTTTATACTTATCCTTGTTATTTCATTAACATATATTAAAGTTGAATAGAGAAAAGCCATTATATTGTAAGTGCTAAAAGAGTTACGCAGCCAAAATGAGTATCTTTTAAATAATGCGTTGCTTTGAAAAATCTTTAGTCTGAAATACATTTCCCAGTATATAAACATTCAAAAAGATACCATTTTCTTCAAAGTCTGGCACAAATATGTACACAAATACTTAAAGTTGAAACCTGACTATTGGAACTGGAATCACTGGGACGTTATCATAAGACATTTCCTTTTTTGTACTTCCAAATGTACAAATACACTGCTGTCAACCAAATCTGAGGTTTAGAAAGGAATGTGGCTTGCTCAGTGAACAATTTAGGTTCTGCGAGTGAGCACCTGAACGTACTTGAAAGGCTACCAAATAGTAATGGACTTTTAGTGAAACCAGTTGGAAAGATTACCTTTGATTAATTTAGATTTTGTTATGTGAGGTAACAAAAACCAAAACAAAAACTCCAAACCAGGATATCATGTAATAATGAGTTACAGTTAAATTTCAGAATTTCATGATATTATGAAAACTGATTATACCATTCAGAGTAATTAGTGAAAAACATTTTCACTTTAAAGAATTCCTGAATTTCTGAAAGTGCTGATTTTTTTTTCTTTCCTTTCTCTTCTTCTCTTTGGCTAACTTGTCTAGTTGTTAATATTACTGTTAAATTTTCACTGTTCATTATTTAAATATTCATGTTTATCTTTCTTATACCACTATGGTATTTTTTGGATGTCAGAAAAGTGTAGTGCAATAACACTTTCATCATAATACAGGCATTAAATAGATGTGCTGTTAGGCAGAATTCTAATTAAATTCTGTTACCAGTTTAGCAAGTAGAACAGTGCAATACTGCAACTACTACAGTTTTCCGATCTTCTTCCCACCCATTATGTTCTCAAGTTTGTTCCAAGCAAAAGTAAGTAAACTTCTGTTTACAGAGAAGTTTGGTATAGCTTTTGTTAGTAGCTTTATTAATGTCAAGACAATTGACATTGTTTTCAGTTCTGGAACTCCTATGCACTTTTATTGTCTCTGAACCACATCAGGACTAGCCTCATGCAGAGGCAGCAAGTGAAAGGCTGTGGGCTTGAACTGCTGGTGGAACAGATGACACTAGAGCAAATAACTGTGATGATGTGACAATAGACATAATGGTATTAAACTGGCGCTTGACCACATGTGGTTGAAATATGAAAGAGGATTTTTATCTGGGAAAATAATTATCCAGAAGAGATAGAGTGGTTTATTATGTCCAGACTTTAATAGTTCTTCACCAAGAATGAAACCGCAGATATGTTGCTGGCACAGAACTACGCAAATGTATTTATTTGCTAATAAAAATCCTCTGCTTTTTGTTGTTTATTTTTGTTTTTCTATTTGAAACATCATTATCAGTATATAAAAGGAATTATGACTGTGTTTTATACTTCCTTTTGCTGATAAATTGTTTTATTTTTTCCATTCATAAGGTGCAATACCTGAATTTATATGTGAATAGAAAAACCTCACTTGATATATAATAAACTATAATTAAATCACTTAATAAAAACAAGAAAAATAAAACTTTCCAAAAAGAAAAGGAAACCACAAATTTCCTGCAATTTGAGCTATCTTATTTCTCCTTGAAAAAGAAGAAAAAAAGACTTTTTAACACGCCCTAGAAGTCTACACTTGGTCTCTGTCAGAGCAAGGAAGGAAGCAGATTGCAAAGATAAGGAAATACATGGGGTTTACTGGAAAACGGTTCCCCATGCAATACCTTGTCATCACCCTTTCATTAAAAAAAATGCTGTTATGATATAATACTATTTTGAAATTTAACTTAATCATCATATACTTGTCTTATGTCTTCAAGAATAACTTTTAATGTTTCTTCTCTTCTGATAAGCCATTTCTTCAAATTTGCGACACCATTAAATATCTTCAGTCAGGTACTTGCAGTTTTAGCTGATTGATCTCCTGCGATGTCACGTAACCCAAAGAACATGTTTTATGTCTCATTTAAAAAAAAAAAAAAATCATTCTTTCTCTAGAAGCATGTAGCAGGTGGCATTGATAGCAAAACATCTGTACTCCACCCAGGAGTCAGTGCTATGCCATTCTCCATATTAGAGTTTTAAGTACATTCCCTGTTTCTGTGCATGCCTGTTACAGACTACCCCGAAAAATGTATAAAATATTAACTTCACAAATATTAATTTGATTATGCAAAAAACCCCAAATTTTATACCTTTCATTTGGAAAGTATTTTAAACAGCCAACGGCATTGAATTAAGGACTTTGGACAGCTTCTGTCTAAGTGGAATAATTTTCATTAGGATTTGATCTGCTGCTGGAGATGTTTTCCTCTGTTTAAATAGATAAATCTAACAAAAATGAACTTAGGTTGTTCTTGATGTTCTTGACTCATTTTTCACCAACAGAATATAAAGACTAGAAGGCCTATGTGACATCTTGCTCCATAGCTCACAGATGTTTTGAATCCTGTCTAGTCCTTAAGTTTGTACTATGCTCTTTTTCTCAGTACAACTTTGCTTTCAACCTATGCCTTCTTGACAGATTCTCCAAGATATTTCATCCTTTCATGCAACACAGAATATACACCCTAGAGGTGGCCATAAACCCCCTTTGATTACCTCCATGCAAGATATAAACTAGTGTTCTAAGTCCTTTAGTTTGCATTGTCTTCTATGTTATGAACATCCTTTTAGTGACTCCATTGCATAGCTTGTACACACTATTACATCTGAAGTAATAAAATTTTAAGAGCACAAAATAGGTAGGTTTTTATTATTATTATAAATTAAAATAGATAAAAATTCTGCCATAATTGAGAGCTGTACATCTTTAGGCAGTTCCCTTCAGTAAAAGCATTTTAATTAGGGTTATATATACCCCAACCCTTCTCAAGGGAACTTCTTATTAGAATAAGAACGAATAACATGACTGCTCTCCTTGTAAACTGGCAGCACTGTGCCTTTCTGTCTTTTAGATGATTAAAGTCAAATTCTAGTCAGAGATAATGCTCTAGCTTTGGTCATAACATCATTTGAGGGGTGGGGGAAATAAAAATTTGTATATAATTTACTAATACTCATGCCAAAGCACTGTATTGTTGAGAAGATGGTGAGGAAGAGTTAGGCTGAGATTCAAAGACACTTAGTTTGAACATCCTCTTCATAACAGAAAACAACTGGCTAACATAAATCTTTCATGATTTACTTGTGCAGGATGAGTGAGAGTTACCTGAGTATAAAAGGGGATACTTCATCCTCTTCTAAGATGAAGATAGACATATACTCAGCTACAGACCAATTATGATGATATTCAGGTATTTTGAAGTCTGTTGAATAGGAAACATTGAGCTGCACTTGTGTGATGATTAGCTTCATTGAGTTCTACTAGCAAATGTAGTACTTAACTTCAATCAATGCAGAGGTTAGGCAACGGAAGTTTACTGTATTGATGGATTTCATAGGGGATATGTGGAGCCATCTGGAAAGGGGTCACTCATAAACCTGCTGAAAGAGCTGGCACTGTGTATTTCATAGAACGTAGCAACCGACTTCATCAGATTACTATACGTGAATCATGACATAGCTCTATACTCTCAATCTTACCTTACTTACAGACTGCAGCGTGCAATTACTTACAAACAGCTATTGATTCTGTTAAAAACAAATAGGAATCTATTACAGGGGAGACTGCCATCTCTAGTGTTCAGAAACATTTTATTGCCTTCCTGTTGAAATAGTGATGTCTTGCCCCAGGAAAATTATAAGCCTAGGGAAAAAAAATATCCTAAACATTTGGGAAAAAAGGTCTGGGGACTGTATCACTATTAGAGAGATTCAAGATCAAAATTATGTGCTAATATCTGAAAATGGGAATCCCAGGCAGCTGAGAATCTAGAAGAAATGATAGGGCAGTTTAAATGTTTAAATCCTTAAAAGTTATGTACATGCAGCTGGTCAGCCTCAAGCTTTTGGGAGTTATGAAACAGTATGTCTTTGTAAGGCAAAAAGACAGGGAAAAGGAGATATCTATGCTAAAGCTATTATCACTATTAATCTTTCATATAATTACATTTTCCTTTAGATTGTTTATTCATTTTTTACTGAGTAGTTCATAGTGTTTCTGTACTTAACACATGCTTGGAATAATCATTAATATATCCCATGACTAAGTGTTGTTTTGCAGACTTTGTCTTACACTAGACATTTAAGTACACTGCATTTTATCACTTTCTAAATACATATGATTTTGCATCTGGTGCAATTTTTAAATAATATCCTGTGCAGAGTCAGGTTAGATCAGTATTTAGATGACAAACATATAAAGAACCACTAGACTGAGAGTCATCTAGAAGTAACTAATTTTATTATCAGTAGTTCTTTTTCCTGCTACCAAAACCTCAATGCTGCCCAAGGACACTGCCAGGAAATGCAGGGCTTTCTTCCTGAAATCTCTGTCTTCTCTATAAGGCACATCCCAAGTCAGGCTCTAGGCCACTCTGCTTTGGAGTCAAGCTAAGCATCCTCTCTAACAATAACGCAATAGCAATAATCATAAAACCTGAGTTTGTCAAACCAGTTAGTGCGGTCAAATGTTGCACAGTGCATTGTGTAACAAGAGGGAAGGAAGCTCTCATGTAGCACTGGGAAAGGCAAATATAGGCTTTCTGTACTCTTGAGTACTCCTTGTAGGTCAAGCACAGAGTGAAATTTTGATTCCCAGCTAAAAGGCAAAGAAACCAGAGTTCCTCATTCAGAAAGGTTATTTTATTTTTAATACTTTTTTTTTCAGTTTATGATTGTGAAAAGAGGTGAAGAAATCTCTTGAAGCATATGTGCTAAATTGAAAAGTATTAAATTAATAACATGATAAACATTTGATTGAGTGCAACCTGAGACACACTGTTGAAATATTCATAAGACCCAATAAGATGTGCAATTTGAAGGCAAAAAGACAGTATACAGTTTGAGAGAGACTTGAAATTATTCAGCTGGGTTCAAGAGCAATTACAACATGAAAGCAGGTGTAGTAGCCAAAAATTTAAGTCTTATACATCTTAGTTAACACTTTAAATTGCATTAAGATGCATAGACTGGGGTTAAAATATGCACTTCCGTTGAGAAACATTGCTACTTTCCTAAAGAGTTCATGAAAATCTTTACTCTGCTTAACATTAATCCTGTTTATATAAATAGCATACATATGTGATTTTTCTGTATAATTTCAAATACAATATTTTTGAAGGTAATAGGTTCATTGGAGTGGCAAAAGCTGCAAATAAAAGGAGCCTGAAATCAGAAATAGATGAAAACACAGATATTGTTACATCAGCAAACAGAGAAGTGCCAGCAGTTCTGGCTGATCAAAAGAGTCATCTTTGTATCTAAAAGATTAAATGTAGGTGTTTTGATGTATTTAGATGCTGTGTGTGTAATAACACAATGGAATCTTGGATTCTTCTTGAAAATGAAAAGTGGAATTTGGCACAATTAATTGATTAAGCATCTTCTAAATAAAAAATATATTAAATATAACAAGATTATGAAAACCATAGTTAGTCTGTTTTTCAAAATGTGAATGTTTCATGTTATTTGGTTCTAAATTAGAATTTTGTGTGACAAGTAGGTTGATCGCTGCAAGAGGATTTGACAATTTCAGATACAATGGAAACTTCCTATGGCACAAGGATGCAGAGAGAATTTCACTGTGTGCACGAGTGAGTTAAATCCCTTTGTACAACCCATTTCACATGCTACTAAAATTTGCTGCCATGATTCTTGTGGGACTAAAACTATAGAGCGTCTTAGTCACAGAGAACACCCCCAAAACTGCATACATGTGCCACCATGAGAAGAGGCATTTCTTTAAGAACAAACTCGCCTTTCAGTCTCTCTGAACTGCTTTTCAGTGTTTCAGAAAGCCCACAACAACTGGCAGTCAACACAGAAGGAAAAACTACAGCCTGAGTATACCGTGCAGGCTTCAAAAATCAAAGAACCTTAATTACTTCTAAGATAACTACTTTCTTTAAGAAACAAAATAGATGGTGTGAAAAGGTGCTACTACATTATTATTTCAGTCTCAAAACAGAGGCTTGATCTAGTCATTTCATTAGCCCGTAACACCAGGCTGAACTGTGTTAATCAGCTTCTTCAAAGCCTCCACTTTTAGCTAAATGCAATTCCCTTTCCATTGGATAAGGCTGGCAGTTTGTGTAGGACAATGCTTTGATAGTTCCCTGCAAACCCAGATCCTTTTAACTTCCAGATTTCCAACTTTTTTTCAATTCTTAGGCCTGCAGCATTGTCACTTTAATTTATGCTAATGAATGATTGGATTATGCTACTGTTGCCAGAGCATCTGATATGTCTGTATCGCTCCTCTGTTCTGTGACAATGCCTTCAGTGATTAGCTGGGCACATTTAAACATTGTTTGCACTGATGTATAAACTTCTGTGCAGCTTTTAAGCAAGAAGATAGTGGCAAAAACTTTGAGTATGCAGGAGATGGAGAGCCAAGTACAATGCATCAGTGGCAGAGTAGTCGGCACTGCTACACAGTGGAGAGAGAGAAAAGATTAAATGTTCTTCACTTGCTAGTTATGTTGGAGACTGTTTACAAGTAGCAATAACCTTCAGGTCTCTCTTTTCAATTTAACTCATTTAGTAGTCACATCTGTTTAGTCTATTTGCATGTTTAGATTCTGTATTATACTGATTTGCAGCAATTTCTTCAGCCCTGTTATATCTAAGCTGTACTCGCAGAATACAAACATGCATGTTCTGTTCCATGAATGTTTTTTAGATTTCCATCGATCTCCCCATTCTTAGCTAGGAGGATAAGAATCAAGATAAAGAAAAATTTCTGGAATAGACAATTTAATTCAAGTAAGTAAAAGTTTCCAAGTTTCCACTGGGCTTTCTTTCTGTTATCCTGCACTTCTCAACTGATGTTAATTTCAAAAGTGGATCCTGTTTATTATATTTTCACAGTGTGTTGTCCTGCACTTTTCAACAGAAGCTAACAAGAGTTGTTATCCAGTCCAGCAGCTAGTGATCAATGACAGATAAAGGTTTAATTTGCCTGAGACAGGAAGAAAGGAAACCTGAATCTCCTAACTCCTCAGTTTTTGTAGCAAACACTAATATGCTAAACTCAAAAAAATCCTCCACTGCCATTGTTACGAGTACTTGTCAATATTCATTTTATTTGAACCAAATTTACCTATTTCTGTTACAGTAAGAAAGAATTTAGCTGCAGTCTATGAATGCCTCTGATATGTAAAGCCTGGTATTTTCACTTGTAATTTTAACCCCGCCTCCTTCAATGAAATCCAAAAATTGTTGAGAGTTTTGCCACAGGTGTCAGTTGGTCTGTGATTTCAACCCTGTTTCATGTAACACAAGATGCAGCAATTGAATGCCTCTGTAAACCCCCATTCCAGAGACTCACTGTGGCAGTGCTGGGACTCCACGTGTGAGTTTCATTTTCAAACATAATTTAAGCACTAAGGAGCCTTTGATTCACAATTAATGGTCCCTGAGCCACCTAGGAGAAAATATATGAAAAAAATCTGAGCATGGCAATGCAACATAGCCTTCTTGTCCAAGCCCAATATCCTTGACATTTGGAGCTCATCTAAGAAGGAAGTGTGAGGTTAGAAACCCTCTTTAACATATTATTTACTTATTTATGCCAAATAAAATAGTTCAGCATGAGATGTTTAGAAACACACAGTTGAGGCAGTCCTGGGCTCAACAACAAGGAGTTTGTGATCTGGAAAATGAGTACCACCCCCGTCTCCCACGATAGTGTGTTAATTACATTGGCAGTTGAATCAAAGACGTCAAAAGCATAGGCATGCATGCACACACAGACAAACACAAAGCCTATCAGTCCCCCAAATCTGACAGATTCCAGCATTTTGCAGTTCTCTCTCATATATTTTGAACACTTACTTGGTATATCTCTCAGTTAAATCCTTTGTTTTCTAAATGTCTTGAAGTACATCTTAAATGTGTTTTGTAAACTGTGAAATACAGTGTTTTGCAGTCTTTCTGTACTCAGACACTTCTGGATTCTTATCTCTCTGTGTAAAGTATAAAACTTCTCTGGAAGTCTATGGAAAAACATCACTTTACAGCAGCAAAGAGCATAGTTGATGCAATGGATTGTGCCCTCATATTTTTTGCATATCTTAAAACACACTTTAATTTTACCTTCAGAAAATTCATAGCACCACCTTCAGTAGATGAATCAAGAACTGCTTACTAATACTACGGACAATATTTGTTTGAGAAACCTAATTTAATAACGCAAATGAAGTAGAAGAAGCTCTTAACAAATATATCCCTTAAAGGCTTTAGAATGAGAGCCAGCCTATAGAAATAATATTTCTCTCTTGAATGACAGTTTTAAAATGACTGCAATGATTTGTAGGTTGAGCTATCAAATTGTACTATTTGTATACAATGACTGTTCTTAACAGTCTCAGTATCTATTTTCAAGTAATTACCCTTACTGTTGTAATTGCCATGTGCCATCAACGTAGCTTTCCGTTACCTCTACCAGTAAGTAATACAGCTAATGAACTCTTAGGTAAAAGGTAAATGTTGAAAGGTTTCATTGTGGACCACCATGTGCAAAATAACTGAGAGTAGAAACAGATAAAGCTGATGAGGTGTTTTAAGACTCCATTGACCTTATATCCCATTTCTTAACAATTTTCCAGTGATGTAAATAACAGTTGTTCCATTCCTACTCTTTGATACTTACTCTACTGGCATAGTTGTTGAATATTAAGAACACATGGCTCCCAGGCTTGGGGACAACTTCTGCTGTGGTATCCTTCAGGAAAACAGGTTGTTCATTGCTGCCAATCCAGAAGGTTTTTCCAACTGACTTGTAAACGCAGAATCCACCTAAATGCAGCAATAGAGACCTGAGACTCTTTAGTTTGCTTTATGGTACATATTATTATTCTGTGCACAGCTGCACAGAGCAGTGGTACAGGCTTTTTCTAGAAGGACATTAAAATGTGAGTCAGCTACAGCCATGAATTTTATTAACTTTTTTTTTTTGTTAGGAACTGCATTAAATGGCAACACTAATGCACAGATGAGCTCTGCAATGTTCCTATTCCAAGGCTGAGCAGATGGCTGTTTCGATGTGTGCTTGCTTTCATGCTCTCCATTTCATGCAGTGTCCCTTATCTTAAGCAACCCACTTATATTTATGCTGCCAGAGAGCCTTTAAAATTGCTGGAAGTTTATGGAGTAAAGGGATGGTATGGTGGAAAAGCTAGAGGGAAAACTCAGATAAGACTCTGGTTGTGCTTGCTCCTCTACTTGATTAACTCATGAAGTTGCTTAGATTTCTAGTCTCTTTTGTTGTGATGGAGAAACTAATTTAGTAGGGAAAACCCAGCTGAATACTATTTCAAAATAAGAAAAAAACAAGGGTCTAAAAATTTCCAGTAATACTCTCTTTCTTTCTCTCCCAACATAACTTTTGTTAGTTTTTTACCTTTTTCCTTTTTAGCTCTGTACAGACACAATTTGCTTCTAACGGTGAAATAATTTTTGGAAGGAATAAACAATTCAAACAGTAAAGAACAATAAGAACTAAAGGTGCCTAGGTCCTTTGAAAAGTAAGTCACTGATGTTTCAAGAAAGGTATTCAAATTGAACCTTTAGAGGCCACTGTTCTGTTCCCCTTGCAGCTGGTATTTTCCTTCTAATTTGCATTTAAATGCAGGCAGATCCAGATATTCACTCTTCTTCCCTTGACAGGCTTCTATTGCAGGTGGTTCAAAATGCCCAGCTTTTTTTTTTTTTTTTTTTTTTTTTTTTTTGGATCGGTCTCCAACCAGAACTCTGACATGTTCCTCAACAATACATGGAATTACAGAGCTTTCCCATCTTCCATGTGGCCCAGCCCACTCCCTGCTAACAGACTTTACAGCAGGAAGCCTGTGGATGAGGAGCTGTTACTTTGCCTTACTACCCCAGCACCTGACTGGTTTCTGTGACATGAAGTGATCTGGTGCAATTTGCATACACTGCCAACTTGTTAGTACAGACGGAGGCTATGCTACGGGATGAGAGTGTTATGCAGCTCCCCAGAATCTGGCTTTAGTCAAAATGTGGAAAGCTGCACAGGCTGCAGATTACTGACAGTGTCTGGTTAAACTGTCTTCTGTTAGGATTTGAGAGTAGAACCTCAGCCGCAAAGAAATTAAATGCAAAAAACAGTGTTAAACCATGTTAAATATAAACTATGCTTAAATGGTAAACAGTAATGCTTCACTTTCCATCTGTGATCACTGTGCACTCCAATGTTGTATTTTATTTCCTTACTATCCCAGTTGAAGAAGTAGCGCAAAAATGCAATCATTATGAGTTTCAACAGCCAGTGAGGAGCTAATGAAGGAATCAGTTACCACTTCTGGATCCTACTATGATTCAGTTTAGCTCTAAAGAAAGACATGCATCTTTCACTGGAATGGGCTTCCTCAGTTCTTATCAGCTTTCTTATGCTATTTAGACTTTATATGTGATAAGAAAATTTTCAGATATCCAGAAAGAAATATGGAGTAAATCAGCAGTAAACCATGCCTAACTCCCTTTTCCTGAAACACTTCTCTGGCTTGAACTCCAGCCAATGAGGGGTTGTTGACTGGCATTTGGCTTTTATTTTACTTTAAGCATAAAACTCCCAATTTCTGACACTCATGATCCTCTCAGTCACACATACCTACTCCTCTTTGCTTCACTTCTTGATATTTCATACACATTAATTAAAAAAAAAAAAAAAAAAAAAAAAACACATTGTTGAGGCCTGGAGAAAGTAAAAAACTTGCTCAAGGTATGAAAAGAAACTGATAGAAAAGCTGAGTCAGGGGTCCGGGTCCTGTGCCATAATCTCCATTTCAATTTCTCTCCCCAACATACAAGTATATCATATGTCATCAATATGCCTAAATACTTTCTTTCATTTTAATTTTGAAATACTAATTTACTGGTTTAGCATGGTAAGTTTTCAAATGATCTTTTTCTAGCTGAACATAGTGGATATGAGCATTAGTTGCACAGTAAGAACAGCCTGAGAGGGCTGAAAGCAATGCCAGGGAATCAAAACTAACACTCATTACGATCCATATTCCTTTCTATATATGGAGGAGAGTCTTTTATATGAACTAAACTCCTCGAGGTCTTGTTTAGACATGAAACCCAAGCAGCCAAAAGTAGAGGTGGGAGTAATGCCATTTATTTCCAAAACTCCCTACAGCTGGTTGCACACCCTTCGTATCACACATACCCAAGCTTTCACAGTCTAATTTAGCCTCTTTTTAATTTTAATATTTTTAAATCCAACTAGAAAAATTGTATCATTTATACACAGCGGGATGTCCCATTATATGTGAAATAAGCTTTACTGGTATTACAGAAATGACAAGTTCATTCTTGACTCTATGTACAAAGCATAATTCAGTTCTGTAAAGATTATTGCATTCAGACAACTCAAAAGCATATGTGAGCCTTATGTTATTCTGCCCTTTCACAACATTTACAAACTGATACATATCTCTATAAGAGGATAAATGTTTTCCTAAGTCAAAAAATGTCAGCTTTAGCTTGGACTATATTAGCTCTATTGAGTTCTTCAAATACACACCAGGTTAATGAAGACTAAACCATGGTGGGCTATGCTTTTTGATAAATATTGAAGTGTTCTTTGATCCTGATAACCCACTCATGTTCAGTATGAGTGCGTTTTCACGGTCAGCATGCATGATTTTGATATTTGACTTAATCTGTAGCCCAGTGTGGTTTATTTTCCTTATCTGGATGGTATGCTTAGAACAAGAAAAGACAGAGAAATTAAAACCAGCACAGTAGTAGTGTTCAAAAGCCTTTTTTTTTTTTTTGTTTCCTGTTTTGCAAGAATTCTGAGTCAAGCTGACCCATGGCTTAAAGACATCTCTATACACAAGTCTTTGCTAACAAAAATGCACTGTGATGCCCCTCTTTATGCTCAACAAACTATCTCCGCTTTTGCACTGGGGACTACAGTTCAGCTTTTCATTCACTCAGTGGCTTTATGTCAGATTGGGAATAAATAATAGCAATATTTTGTACTTGTATCAGTGCTTATATAACACCTTTTTATCCCAGGCTCTCAAAGCACTTTATAAACATTAATTAATTAAGTCTCACAACAGTCCTGTGAGGCAAGGAGCTATTAGGTGAAATAATTCCTTTCGGTTTCTTGCCTTTGCCATAGGGAAAAGAACCGGCATAAAGAGCTTAGTTTGTGCCAAAAAAATATAGCCTAGAAATAATGCTGGCAGGGCTGTATGTCTCATCACTGCAGGAAGCAAGTACTCAAAATCCTTATGCATTAGCAGAACAAGGAGCAGTACCACAATCCATGAGCTGATGGAGAGGTGGGAGCCAGTAGTCTTCACTAGCTGAGCACAGTGCCTTTGTAGGCTTACAAGTTATTATTTTAATTATAAGAAATAAAAAGTAAGAGCTAGCCTTTTTTAATGCTCTTGTGGATCCTTAGTAACAATGCATGACTCCTCAAACAGCAGTTAAGGCCAACTGGCACATAATTGAAGAGGATGAGCGTTGACACATCTCTAGGCATGAAGAGTTACCAATACAAGCTGAAGTAGTTTCCTGGGTCTGATAAAATTAGCAGTAACCAGGTTATTATACAGACAAACCAAACATGAAAGGACACAAAGATAAAGGATGACAGATAAACATGTGACAAAGTGTTTTTTAAAAAATGAACTTTAATATTTCAGGCAATTACTTCAGGTGCTGAAGCACAAAACTTCAAAAATACTACAGTGACCTTGATATCTCATTTAGGGCCACATTTCATCATTTTTGGGTTTTTGTCATTCTAAAGGGGAAAACAGGGGAAACAGATTTAGAGCTTACAAAGGAAAAACAGGCTTACAGCTTACAAAAATGCCCCAAACTCCAAACCTAGACTTATAGCTTGTAAAAAAAAAAATAATGCCATCTGAATTCAATGTTTAGCCAAGCACTGTTTATCAGCATTGCATTCTGTGCACTAAGAACATAAATGGTTTCTTTTTTCCTGGGGCCAGATTTGGATCACTAACTTGAGTTGGGCCTGAGGGAGAAACACAGCATGTATGATGAGCTGATTAATTACCGGAAATCAAATGCCTTCCAGTCAGGAGCAACATGCTTGAAAGAAAGCACTAGTACTATAAAGGTGGTGCATATCTACATGCATGCATGGCCAGGCAAGAACACCATGGGGATTAGGTTTCACTGTAGCCTGAAACAAAGGATTTAGGAAAGATTGTTTATCCCTGACTGTGACCTGTGCCAGTCTTTATTAACAAGGGCTTTCAGGATACGACTTTTAAAGTAACAGAACCCTCTTAAATAAACCTTAGGATTTTACCTTCTTTAACATCACTAGGATTTCAGTTGCTTTTCAGAAACTGTGGCAGTGATTCATAATTAAAGGTTAGGATATGTCTTATTTCAAGCCTATGTGCATAAATATAATCCATTCGAGTCTGTCTTTTAGGAAGAGCTCATAAGTGGAGTACAAATCTACCAGGAAGCCATAAATGAAGGTAGAATCATATTAAGTATTAGGAACATTATATTGGCTAGCTTGGAAAGTTGTTGAAAAATAACAGCATAATAGGAGATGGGTCCGAACATTTCAATAACTTTTACCCGTCTCTGAAAATCATGTGTATGTGTATGCAGATGCCTAGTAGTATTTTTTTTTTTTTCTGTACAGGACTATTTCAGAATTACTTTCCCAATCATGAAGCTCAGAGAAATCACAAACTCACTCTTGCCTTCTAATATATCATTTCATGCAGTCCTCCAAAAAAGAGTCATCTTGTCTGGGTGGAAGTTTTAATGGATTATTTAATATAAAACATTGTTAGACTCCTTTAAAGTGTTCTGTTTACAGTTGTCTGCTCTGGTATTTATTTGTTCCTTCCACTATTTGCTTGCCAGACAATAAATAGTACATTGTCATCTCCCTAAGAGTGTTTCTGCAGTTGGAACATCTTTTCCTGTACCAGTGAACTACCCTTTGAACCAGTAAATGTTCCAAAATAATATGGGTGCAGTAAGTGAGGCTGTGGCAAGGATATGAGAGGTTGACTGGGAAGCAGCAGAAAGCCAAGCCAGATGATGGTTTCCTAGTTACAAACTGTAGTTCTATAACTCTGAAAGAAATTCGTGCCTAAATGGGCATGATACGTCACTATTTTCAGATGGATTTATTCAAAAGTAAAATAACTTTTTTCTCTCTCTCTTTTTTCTTTCCCATGTTTCTTTGTCCTGAAATAAATGTCACTTAAGAAAGGGCATTTTGTCCAAACATTTGCATTTCCCTCTGCTATATTATCTATGGATAATGAGCAATTTTAGATAGATGTCAAAGCTCTCCATCTCTCTTTCTGACTTCTTATGCAATAAACATTTATAGGTGAATCTTACTTTTTATTTCTGTTCTGATGTTGTATTTTAAATGGTTGATTCTTTAAAAAAAAAAAAGTAATAGCATACTGTAGACAGACAAAACTGAGAATAGTATTCTTCATTTCAGTATTGAGTGTATGTGTCTTGCTTTCCGCCCTGATGACCAACACGTTCTTTGACCTGAGATAGGAATCAACACATTTTTTGAACTTCTTTCCCCACTTGGGAGTAAAGAAGCATCCAACAGAATTAATTTGGCAAGTTTCTCCACTAAGCATGCAAGAAAGAGATGATAGAAGGGGGACATCCTTTGGATCCCATGGTCATGGTTTCTTGAATTCAAGGACACTGGGAAAGTTGAAGATAATCTTGGTTTTCACTGAAAGAAATTCAAGCAAAATACAACTGCAAGACAGTCTTGGAAATTATTATTCATACCTCACAAGTACACATATGCCACCAGGTATATCTTTTCCAAATGAAATTAGTTCTGTATGTCATGGTGATATGTATAGCAAAATATTGAAAAATTCGGAGTAACAACTGACAACCCTGCATGTGGAGCAGCCGTAAACACCCTTCAAAGTACTAGGCAGTCTCCTGGACTCAAGTCACCTTGTCAGCTATGCAGTCTGTGGCCACAAGCACGGTAGTTCTGTAGTATCAGCAACAATACTGAGATAGTAATATTAACATTAACTCCCATAAACCACTTGGCTTCTTCCTTAGCTTCCCCTTATACTGGTGGAAGGATAATAATACCATAACACTAACTCCACTGGGCAAAGCTGTGAAAAAAAATGAAAGGAGAGCCTTCAAATATCATTGGAAAACATGCAAACAGAGAGAGAAAGACATCAAGAAAGAGAGAAGTTTCCCCCCACTAAGGCAGTGTCAGGGTACAGAGCTCAAAATCTTCAAAGTAGAAGAAACCTCTTATCTAGAGGTATAATTTTCTTCCCTAAGAAATGTAATGCTAATCCTATTAGCATATTAGTGACCATAGCTCTAGAGTTATATACAACATTCATACCAAATTTGAACATATTGTGAAAACAGCTGTGCAAGCTTGATGAACTCAAGACAAAGAGAGCCACATTCATGAGCTGCCAGCAGCATCAACAGCCTCACGCTACCGGGGGGGGGAGTGCAGAGAGGAGCTGGGGCTGCACAGCTGTGGCTCCAGCAGGTCACCTTGGCAGGCAGGCTGCTCTCACTGCTTGGGTGTATTGGGCTGCAGCAAGATCTAACACTCTTCTTACCTCAAAGGTAAACATACTCTTGAGACCCTTCATCCTACTTCAGCATTTCTGTAATCCTGTGCCACAGGTGCAAGGACTGCACGAAAACAACCTGAAACGGGGCACATACATAAGCATCTGTATTCACCTCTATGTCATAATGTCATGCAAAGTCAAAGTCTGTTGAGATGAAAGGCAGATGTGAAGTCTAAGATAGATAGACGTGTAACAGCTCTCACCGGGTTGGGGAGGGGGGTTGCACATAGCCAGCAGTAGCCTGCTATTGTCTTTGTTGAAGCAAGTATTTTAAATATTAAAGAAACTGTTCCAAAAAAGAAAATGAAATATTCTTAACACATATTCTATCCTCTTTTTTCCCCATTTGTTCTTGAAATTTCAATAATTAAATCTGCTAAATGCCCATCTTAGCTCTCTAATTTGGATACTTGTATCCTTTGTACCTAAGCAGCTGTAGTGATGATGGTGCTCCATAGGAGTTTCATGATGGAGTGAGTCTTTGACTCATACCATTAATTACAGTAAATGTGGAGATTGCTTATGGCTCAGACATTGCCTCCCAGCCACCACCCTCTTCTGGCTCCTCACCACCATCATTACTACTTTTATTTTTTGGCAAGAAGCCCACTTCATGAAACAGTGCCTAGGTCCAAGTGTGAAACTGTGGCACTCATCTTGAATTTCTTCCACTGTTATTGTGCCACTTATTTCCCGATGAAGTCCATGACATCAGCTAGGTGAAACAACACCTATTATTATTTTTTTAATACTTATTACTTAAAAATGGAAAACTGAAAAATAACACAGAAAGTGATTTTAACCTTTATCATTTCTGCTTATTATTACAGAATTAGTATGTTGAATCCAACTGGTATCTCATTCACTCCCACAGGCTTTGTATGGCAATTGTCTGCTACTTCAGAAAAAGACTCTCTAAAGGCATTTTCAGAATGCCTTACCAAAAGAAGGGTTTTTCTTCTGCTCTCTCCCCTCCAATGCAATGCATTTGAAATGAGACTTATCTATGATTTACACATCAGCACTATCACTTTGGATACTCTCACCATCCACATGATTTTTTTTTTATTTGTTTTTAATCCTGCTAAAACCAATGCCGCCTTTTGGCAAAGAGTTCCATGGTATAATTCTTCCTCATTGTGGAGACAAATATTTCCATTCCTCAGCTTCAAATTTCATCTTTTAACTGAATATCTCTTTGTCTGTGTAATATGAGAAAGCTGGAGCTGAATATTCCACTCTCTGCTCTCTATGCCATATATTATTTTATAGAGCTTTATCTGGCCTCCTTGTATTTATCTTTTCTCTAAAATAAACAGTCTTTTTTATTCTCTTCAGAGATTTTTTTCATGCCTTCAGTTATCCTCAGAGATCATTGCCAACTGTTTTCCATTTCTTCTTTCCCTCAGCTTTTTCAACAGAAGCGACAAAAAGTTTTTACCATAAAGCTTGTCAATGGTTCATATAATGACATGAAATATTTGCCACTTTGTTTTCTATATAGATGGCATTCCTTACAGTACACTGGGTTTCATTAATTTTGCCAAGAGCATGATCCTCTTACATACAAATAAAAGGTGAGGGGTTTTTAAGTTGTATTTTTTGTTATATATACCCACACTTCTTCTTAAATCTGACATGTTTATATATGTTTATATATTCTACATTTATATGATAACACCGACTGTCTGTAGCACTATCTAGAACCTGCTAATTTCAGATAAAACCAAAGTTTACACTTTATTGGTTAAAAAAATTTAATTGCATTTGGAGTATTATTTTTTACAGATACAAACTGTCTATGCTGTTTAGCTATTTTGGGCTTTATGATTAAGAGAGGCAGATTGACATTTCAAAATTCAGCTGAGAGGTCCATGTTGGTAGTTGCATTCATACGTTCCGTCTTTTGGCTGCCTCCTATTCTCCCCATCTGCTGCAATGGCTGGCTGCCTGCTCCCGCGCTGGTGAAGCCCTGGATGCCATGCCACCATGCCGTTGTGCCATCGTGCTGCCGTGCCGCTGTGCCAGACGATGGAGCTGCCAGGGCAGCGCACACCCTCTCTGCTGCGGTAGGTCCTTACTGGTGTTAATGCTGAAATATTGGCTTTGCATGCCCCTTTAAACACAGTTACGCCTGCCTGACATTTACATGCCAAAAGTACAGGAAAAACTTGAAATGCAAAGAGAAAAGTGCAGTTCATTACACAGTGCTTTGATCTTGAGAAAACAGCCAGCTAATGCAAGAGGACTAACTCCAGCTGAGAGGTGGGGGAAACTGCAGGAACAGTGTCATGTGCCCAAGAAACATCCCGGGATTTCCAACCCCACTGGCACAAACTATGGTCATAGAAGAACAATTACACCTTCTAGATAGATTGTAGACAGCATAAACCTGAGTCGGGCATGTTTGCCTGTAACCCTTTGTACTCTTGAACCAGGCTAACTGGATTTGAAAAAAACTTTAAAACTTACCTGCATGTTTCCTGTCTCTGATATCAGTGCATGATGATGGGGGATGTACATATGTCTAGATGTACTCTGATATGCTTTGCATATGAAAGAAATGAATATGAAATTCCTTGTAAAAAGGAGCAAAAGATGATGGTATTCATTTCCACCAAGATAATGGACAAGGAGAAAAAAGATGCATATATGCTCACGTGCATGTACACACATACCCATATATGCACTCACATTTGCACAGCCATTGCTGGCTCTGTCACCTCCTGGTTTGCTTATACCAAAAGAATGAAACATTGTTTAGATAGAATTCTGCTTTTCAGTTTAATAGTTCCCCCTTATGTACTGCAGCATATTTCTAAACAAAGTTCTGCTTGTTATCTGCTACAGCTAGTTAACTGTATGGTATTCCATGCTGTTATCTTATCCTATTTATTTAAAAATCAATTAATCTACAAAAATCACTGTTCTTATAGAACCAGAGAAGACTAATCAACGTGAAACAGCTGTTTATATTTCTCACTATTTTATAATTACTTCAGCTTCACTGTATTTGAAAGTTGGTATGCACTGGCCACTGTTTTTCTTTTTAGTAATTTGCAACCTAACTGCCTAACTGCTCAGTTTAAAGCTTCCCAGACATCTAATTAACACTAACACTCCCAGCTTTGCAAAACCCAGAGATTTTCAAGGTCTCAGTGAAAACAAATGGACTTTTTCAAGAAAGATGTCTGTAGTTTTTCTACCATCTTCAAGAAAGATCAAAAGCCTATTGAAAAATGTTTTATGGAAAGCTCTGAAAATTTTTCTATATTCCTGTCACTTGTTCATCCTTTGCTTTAGTGAAACCAACCATTCCATGAGCAATGGTGGCTATGTAAATTCTGAGATTATTTGGTCAGATATACTCTTTTTTCCCTAACATTCTCTATTGCTCATTTAACTAGTGACTTTGAACTCCACACCACCACGACTGGGCACAGCTTAAATAACAGGCTCTGTTTCCATATAGATCATATTGACATTAAAGAATTTGATCAATTCTGAGTAAAATATTTGTTGTTTCCTGGGAAGAGATGATAAAGTCCTTAGAGAGAAGTTATTAATCCAAGTAATCCTATTTATTTCAGTGGAATTGCTTGTTTGAGAATGTTTTGAACAGATAAATCAATCTACAGCATGGTCCATGGTAATTATATCAGGGTTTTTTTTCTATAATCACAATTTCAAGTATCATGAGAGGGGACGACTGAGATTTTAGGACAATGCTGATTTTCTTCGTCATTGCTGTAAAGTGTCACATTACCTATGAAAGCAAATTAGCCTCCTTGGCTATCATGTGAAAATTCTCCTTTCTATGGGTCAAGACAGATAAAAATTTGTAGAGTTGCTAGTTGGTATAACACACTCAATTCCCAGAATCCACAGTTTGCAAATGAAGCTGTACTCTGGACATTTTCAAATGTAACAGCTTTGCAACTCAGGGATTAAATTGAATCAATAAATGTTTGTCTGGGCGACAAAAACGTACATGCACAAGCACAGAGACACACAGATTTTCACATGTGGGAAAGTTGTTTTCCTGGGACCGTCCACCTGCCTGATTAAAAGGCTGGGAAGATTTGCCCTTCCTTAGAGAACTTGCTGGTAAAGTGTAAGTTATTCCGATGATTAGTAAAAACTTTTAAAAAGAGTGAGTGTCTCTCATGGCCTTCACTTTCCTGACAGTTTCTTGCTAAGCGTATTACAGCTGGCCATCTTCTATGCCCCTCAACAGAGATTTTACTTTCCAAAAAAGACTTCCAAGGAAAATAAAATAAAATTAAATAAAATAAATAAAATAAAATAAAATAAAATAAAATAAAATAAAATAAAATAAAATAAAATGGGGAAAAAATGCTCTGTTACAAGATAGAGCAACAAAAAGGTTTTCTTGTGTAGAAAAGAAAATATTTTTTACAAAAGAAGGACAAATCTTGTTTAGACATATCTCAATTCACGTGTCTATGAATCTTTTCATATGCATATATACATATACATATAAAGTACAAACATATCTTCAATTGATACCATTCTAATGCTTTAATCATATTTCAGTATTGTGTTACTGAAATAGACCTATAGTAATGTTTTTTATATCATATGTTTGAAGTAAAGTGATTTACAGATATTAACTAATTTTCAAAACACTTTGGAGATTGAGGCTGAAATTTTAAGTCAGTGTCAGAGCCTGGATTAAGTCTGAAGAGCTAATGAGAACCTTTAGACCAAAGGAATTAAGGAAGTGCTTTAGTGCATTTTCTCTATCGGAATGGATTTAACTGAAGCAACGCCTGAGTGGAGGTGTCTATCCTCTTCCCACGTCTACATCCCTTCTATCCACTCAAAAGACTGATTAGATTGGGAAGTATTTTAAAGCAGATAGATAGAAATTATAGTCAGATCAAAACTGCCACACTGATTAAAGCTCTGTCATTCTATTTTAAAATGTTCAGAGTAGAAATTAAAATACATATACAATTCTCAATAATACTTATTTGTTTACCACATTTCTTTCAGCATTTTCTCTGCTGCCCTGGCTAGTTGTTCCTTACGTACAGTTAAGTATGTCATTCTGCATTACTCGTCCTTTCAATTTGCTTAATCAAATATGGTAATTTTTCTTACTGGTTCCTGTCTGGATTGAAAAGATTTTAATTCTTTCCTCAGTAGCATATTGACCACTTGAATCCAGTACATACCAGTCAGGTCTCGGTGATATGTTGATAGTTCTACATTTTTCAAAAAATTCTCCACATATTGTGGTAAACTGACCTAGGATTACATTTGCTTATATTATTATGAAATCTGTTAACTGACTGAAAGGAAAATAGTATCTAAAATCTAAATAAAAAAGTAAGCAGCCTCTTTACGGTAGGTGCTGTACAAAGCCTCCCTAAGCTGAAGATCCTGCCATTCACACAGAAAAGCAGGACCAGGTAAAGGGGAACGGATGGGGATGAGGTGGAGATGAGACAATGTTAAGAGTATGCAATTGCCTGATGTACGGAAACTCCATGACAAAGGCAGGGACTGTGTTCCCCCAAAATCTCAGCCTAAAGTCTCTGCAATGTGATTCTCCTTCTACATCTCTCACATATTCTTCATTACCTTGACCCCTTACTGTCACTTGCTGACAGTGGTGCTCTTTCAGTAACTTTTTTACATAAGGAGTCAGGGTATGAAATGGGAATGAAAACAGTTTAATTTAAGTTGTCAAAATACAACACTATTCAAAAGATTAATTCCTGTGTTCCCCAACTAACATTCACCTCCTGAGTGCCTTATAATTACATCGACAGTGAACCCTGGGAAAGGATGAAATTTAATGACATAAAGGGTGTGGGGGAAATGAGCATCAATTTGTTAAATACTGCATTTTCTCTCTGGATTTTAACCTTTGGAGAGTACAACATACATGTGAAATGAGATTACAAAGAGAAGAGTGAATAAAAAAGCCTATTTAGTTGGAGTATAATATCATAGCTGTATTTAAAAATCCTGAAGTGCTCCAGAGTTCTGGCTGCAGGATGTTTTCCCCAAAGTACCTAATGTAAACATAAGCCTGTTCATATTTCAGTAGGTGTGAATAAACTCAGCCAATATTCAGTGCCAAGAAAATAAAGCACTTTTTTTTTCCCCATCACAACAATTGATGTAAGTAATCAGCTGGCTGTGTGTTGTGAATGAGGCCTTCATTCTGCTGTCTCCAATAAACAATATTAATGCACAAGTGTTTGACAAGCTCAGAGCGGATAATATTCTACAGTGAAAAATCTTCCCTTCTCGATGTTTTTGTGGTAAAAGAAACCCAACACAACATTTTACAAGACCAACTCCCTGATGTTGTGATGACGTGCAACAGATGTTAATGGTTCATTCTTAATCATTTCCATACTATGAAAAGAGCCATTGTGCTAGAGGTGGCAGGAGGAGCAGAGACAGGGAACCCATGGTTTGTAGCAAAGAAAATAGTTTTAGTAGCCTGTGGAGCTAGTGGCCTTTTCTTTCTCTCGGGACACTGCAGAGACAAGCCAGCCACAAGAACATGATTGATCTTTTGATAGCACTGAGGGGAGAAGCTTGAGTAGGGGTGCAGGGCAAAGGATTATTCTAACGTGAGAGGAGGCAATAGCATCAGGTGGAACAGAGTTCCCTGGGTTTGAGACAGCTCTTTTTAAATGACATGTTTCTGGGGAACTGAAACATTTAATCTGTAGCCAAGAGCACAGAAGGGAGGTGGCTTTGTATTTTGTAAAAATAATGAAGCCACAGATCCAGAGCCAAATTTTGAAGAGGATTCTAAATGCTAGTTCGGGGAAAAGATTATGGAAAGAATTACCAGTAGCTGTTGTCACCTCCCAAAACACCACTGCTGAAAGAAAGTACTGAATAGCTTTTCTAATCTTTTCTCTCATCCCTTTCTTTTGGATGAAGTCAAGCAGAATGTAGTTAAAGGCTCTATTTCCACTGAAATCTGTGTTAAATTAGACCTTCTGAATCCAATCTTTCACAGCAGACCCTCTTTTTCTTTTTCTTTTTCTTTTTCTTTTTCTTTTTCTTTTTCTTTTTCTTTTTCTTTTTCTTTTTCTTTTTCTTTTCTTTTCCAGTAAGTAATCAGTGTTTAATTACTTGACTTTTACACGGTACAACTTTTGAGACCCTCCTGACTTGCTGAGTATTCAAAGTGTACTCTTCAGAGTGCTCAACTCCAATTACCTTCTTAACACTTACAATAAAGGGGAAGAAAGGGAAAAGGTTCCAAGAGCTGTAACTTAACACAGGTTTGTGCCATGTCTTGAAGTCAGAGACTGCACCAAAATCAAACAGGAACTGACAAAGGCCTTCATGATTTTACCTCTGCTCTAGTTACATATGCATACAAATTCATGCATACCCACTTTTAGTTTGCATTAGGACTTTGCACAACTTTCTGGCTTTGTGCAAGCAGAAAGCTAGGTTTCAACCTGTGTGGGCTCACGCCCACTTCCACCCTCAAATTTGACTATGAGGCTTTGAGTTCAAGCAAACTTAAAACTGCAAAGTGGAACACGATCAAAAACAATGAGTTTTCTCTGGCTTGGTGTCAAACATGAGAGAAACCATATTTTGCACACTTTTGGAAAATGGCTTCATGGGAACATTTCAAAAACATTAATCATCCTCTCAGAAAACTTCAGGTCTCATATTTTACATTCACTAACACATATAAATCACAAATCTGGAACATCAGTTCTGATCTCAATTATATTTGACACAATTCTCTTGTCATCAGTTGCTTTAAATGTTTTACACTGGGTCCCGGTCCTATAAACAGTTCAACAATACAACTTTAAAATTAAGCAAATGCATAAATGCTTGCAAGACCACAGTCTCAGTTTCATGCTATGAAACTTCAGTTTTCAGAAGGTAAAATTGTTGTATTATTTGAGCGTTTTTCCAGTTTTCTTCTTATTATTTCCCCTATCTATTTTTAGTTTATCAGAATATCAAGTAATGTCACACTAAACTTCAGCGGAAGCTTGAGACATTGCATTGTTTGACTAATTAAGACTAAAAAGTTTCTCTTGAACAAAATGTCATATCCCTCAATTATATCTAATGAGGAAAAACATAATTCTTAATAAGCCTCTTGTAAATTAAATAGCTCCTTTTGAAAATAAGTAAGAAGTGATAATTATTTGATAGAAACATCAGCTAAAACCCTATTGAAATTCATATAATAATAAAAGATTATTATCTAAGGGAAAGTGTAATTAATAATTGTTAAAAAAATATTTTTTCATTTTAAAAAATTTAATGCTTTTCTGTGAATCCTTACAGAAACACAAAAATATGAGATATTGTCATAGCACTTTTCTTAACTATAGAAAAAAATAAGATATTGTGTTCCTGCTGCTTAAAAGTAAATTTTGGAAATACACAAGTCAGGAAATTCAGAACCAAAATTTACAGAGTTTAACCAAAGGCAAGTTGGCTTAGCTATGACACAGGTAACTTCTATTTTACCAACATCAGTTCATACAATCAATGAATTGATCAGAAAAAGTAGTTCAATTCAATGTAGTTTTGCATTTCAAATTTAATTTTAACATTAACCGTAGAACATTTTCCCTGTCTTCTATTTCTCCTAAACTGCTGGAATTTGCAGTGGTTCTGTAAATGCCTACTAGTAATACTACTACTACTACTAATAATAATAATAAGTATTTATATAATGGCATTTTTTAATCTGCATATGCACATAAAATCTTTGAAATAAAGTCTCTAAGCTGGAGACCTAAATGTCAGACTAGAGCACCCATGAAATGTGTTCCACTCATGCTGTTACATAAAAGCTCCTGGGACTGGTCAAATTCCCCTAAATCTCAAAATAATTTCCTCTGCAATAAGCTGGAAAAGTTTTTCAAGAATTTCTTCATCCACTGAAGAAATTACTTAGCTTTCCTCCTCCTCCCCACCCAGAAGCAATATCTTCCAGGTTACTTTGCTATCTGCTTATGATGGATAAGAGTAGGAGCAATTTAGCTACTCAAACAAGTCTGATTTGTAGTCTGAAAGTAGAAATCATTAGCAAAATGCTATTTGGCTAGTGGCAGCTTAAACAGTGATATATGATTTTCAGTCATTTTAAGTCATTTCTGCACAATTCTTAGCTCCTATTTAAGTGAATCTAGGAAATTTTCTCTGTGAAATAGAAAAATTCATGCATGTTAAATGGGAGATAAAACATTGTTTTCGCAGCTGTCTGATCCCTTGTTAGTTAACACATTTTTCATTTACTTTCTCTTCTCTGAATTCTGGTGTAGTTCAGACACAAAACTGCAAAAGACTAATGCAGTTTCTTAGTTTAGTCTGGTTTGGAGCTTGAAATAACTTTTAAGAACAAACAATTGACCTAATTACATATACACTGAAGGCATTAAAATGCAGTATGGTCTGCAAAAAGCATTATGGCCAACAAAATATTATGGACTTCAAGCAAAAAAAAGCTGCAAAACTTAGTTGTAAAATTTGCTTTACTACAGACAGACACAATCAGGTTATTACTAACAGTGTGATCTTAAAGACTAAAGGCAGCTATGTTTCAATTCAGGAGTTAGGAGAAAAAGAGAATGGCAGAGGGAAACCCTTGAAAAATGTACCTTCCCACGAGAAGCAACTTTGTTTTCTGAAGGGAGATTAGTTATAATACTCTGGACGCTGTAGTGAAATGCTTACTAAATAGGAATGAACACTGTACTTTAAAAACACATCTAACAAACAATCAGCATATTTCTTTTACGGTCACCCTTTTATAGTCTCCCTAAGAGATTTACGGTCTCTATAGCTGTAAACGGTGTGACTGAGTGATCTCTCAGTGAGAATTGCCATGGTACTGTTGCTTCCCAGCAGGCAGCCCAGTCAGATGATGTAGAGTAGGCATAGGGAGACAGATCCCATTTGAATGCATGAAAAAAACATGATGCTGAAATTTCATAGCTGTTGTAGAGTATATTCTAGATGCCTGATCCTCATTTTTTGCACGCTTGGAGCTTCCATTCAAACATAAAGCTGGATTTGTGCAAAACTGCACTCTGTCACTTGTTTGAACCTATCAGCATTTAATTTATGCCAACTCTGAACACACTGTAGGGCAGCACAGAAATCACAGGAACCACACGTGGCAGATGACCGTGCTGCTTTTGCTCCTGTGTCAGCTGGGGCTGCAAAGCTATGCACCCTGGCCTTTTGGAAAGGCAGAGGCAGCAGAAGCAGCACTCCTGAAATTTCCTCCCACAGATGCCTCATCTGTAAATTGGGACTAATAGCACTTCACTATTTTGAGCAGTCCTTAATGTAGAGTTCAGACCTCTAATAGATTCCACTCTAAGTCTCAAGTGGTTTCTCCTGTGTCCAACAACCTGCTTCTGCAAAAGTTGCTGACTAGCTTGATAAGGAGCTGGATTAAGCTATTTGTTATCTGCCTGTATTGTACCCCAGATACTTATCTATCTAAGGTACTTATATCAGCACCTTTAAACCTAAGCACTTCCCAGTCTGTAATGGAAAGTATTTTCTTTATCATAGCCCTGGAAATAGTATTCTTTTCAATTTGTAGATGGGGAACTGAAGCAGAGAGAGTAAATTACTTTCCTGCAGTTTTAACAAGAATCCTGAGGCGGAGGAAAGTTCTGCCCCTTGCCTGGCTGTGTGTCAGGCTGCTGCAACAGCCGCTTGGCAGGGCAAACGAGTGCAAGTCGGGGAGAGGGAGGAAAAGATGCTTTAACAAAATGTATTCTTTTGGTTATTTATCAGCCATGTATGTAATTCCATAAATTGCCTTGATCAAAAGGGATGAAGGAAACTCATTAAAATCAGATTATTATTTGGGGGTTTTTTATATGTTTTGGATCGTATCATATCCATAACTGTGTAACTTACAAATCCTTGTGAAGAATGTGAGAATCTTTTAGGAGTTTGTTTTTGTTGTAACCTCTAAAATAAAACAAACTAAACTAAACCAAACCCACATCCAAGTAAAGTAAGGCCTAACTAAATCAATCCTCACAGAATTACTTTCAGCTCACAATATAGTCCTTGTTGTTTCTTAAGACAGAAGAAATTTGCCTCAGGGAAATTAACCCTACAGTAGCAAGAAACTCCATTTCTTCTTACCAGAAATAATCACAATTGAAGAGATCAGTATTGTTATTTTGAAATATATTCTGATAGAACAGAATTTTTAATCACAGTGAGAATAAAACCAACTATTTTGAAGGAGTTGGTCAAAATCAATTAACAATTAACCAAACATTAATGCCTTTTGTTCTAGCTGGCAATAAGTAATTAGCCGCTAGTTGGGACCATATGTCACATATCTGCTATGGAAATTAAAATGCCTGACAAAGGAAATTAGAGTGATTGGGGTCAGTGATTATATTGAGCCAACTGAGTATGGGCCAGGTGTGGAATTATTGTTGGAGGTGACTTAGAAATCGCTATACCTGCATCTCAAGAGAAGGTGCAGTGTGAAGGAAATTTTCAGGGTGGCATGTGGTTGGTATGCAAGAAATCTGTTCCAGACTATGAGAAAGGTAGTTCCTTAGGTACAGCCTTCAACCTTAGATTCACTGACTCTAAGAGAAACAGCATGGAGGAGAGGAGAGGGAGAGGAGAGGGAACTTGATGGTACTGTAGAACTGTTAAGCCACGTGGATGCTACCCTGAGCCAGCAGTTTCTCATCATTTTGCCAAAACCATATCCTCAGTGGAACTTTGCTCACTATAATGTCATTATAATGCTAAACTACACCTCCATCTCAAAAGCTACCTGCCTCCAAGGTGCGATCACCCCTCACTGAGCATGTGCTCTGAATGTGCTCTGGTCTATACTTTAAAAAGCAAAGCAAGGAAATTTTACATTAATGATAATAAAGGTATGTATGACTAAAGTCATTCAAGCTCTACCTGAAAGTAAAAAAATTGTATAAAAATAGCCTAAGAGATGGGGGGATGTTAGGGAAGATGATACCATCACAGATAAATTGGGAAGATCCCATCACAAACCAACACCAGCTTCTGGGACTAGTTGACAGGCTGAGCCTCTCTTGCCCTCTCATAGGGATGCCTATTGGGTGAGATTCAAACCTTTCCCGGGAAACTTAGAAAATCTATATAGAGTTCTTTTTCTTTTTCTTAACTTAATGTGTTTGTTGATTTATGTTCTTAAGTACACACACTTTGTTTTTCTTAACTCATTTGTAGATCCATGTTATTAGGTACCTGCACTTATCTTTGCAGACAGTCTATTTATCACCAGCAATCCAAAAAGAACTTGTACTCTATTGCTTCAATAAACTGCACCATTCATTAATCCAGTCATGATAGTCTTCATTGAACATGACCAAGCGTGGCTGTGCTAGTTTATTTAAACACGACTAGAGTGGAGGTGCATTGCACTATTAGTGTATTCAGCCGTGACAGTTCTCATTGAATGTGACCAAGTGGCCGTACTAGTTTCTTGGAACATGACTGGACTGCAGTGCCACACTATTAGTGCATCCAGAGCCATGGTAGTTCACTATATTGGATGCGACCTGGCTGATAGTGCTGAATTGGGCATTACTCAGAATCTAAGTCCAGTCCTCTGATGTCTGAGGATAAGCTGGAATGCAAGGGGGTTTATTATCTGCCAAATCTCTCTGCCCTTTAATGCAACACCAGGTTAGTGAATGTGTATTGCATATTATATTTTGGTGGTATGTGCTTGGAGCTAAGGGAGCAAGGTCCTGCAAGGGATAGGAGGAGAGAAGGAAAAGGCTCCTTCCATAAATGCAATGGTGCACATGCAGAGGGAGCTCTGCTAGAGCGAGCAAGGAAGCTACTATATGAGAAGCAGGGAGAAGATACATGGCCAAGTCTACAAGGTAATAGCAAGGGAGAGATTTTTCTAGGGACTTAGTGATTACTGTGGAGAGTTTGGGCAACATTTAAAGCCACTAAAAGAGTGAAGAATTGGTCCCATGAGGACAGACTCACAGGGAAAAGATTGGTTTCCTGTCTTTCTTATTCAGTCTTTCCCTTGTGGCATGTCTGGGGTTTCTTTATCTGAAGTGTTTTCTACTTTATAGTTTTGTTGCCTCTTCTTAGTGGCCTTTTATTTTATAGCCGAGAAGCCATCTAGGTGTTTTATGTGCTTATTTTAAGGAAAAAGGGCAGGCAGTTCCATGCATAGCTCTAGCAGGCATGTGGTCCCACCACTATGTTTCTCTGCACTGGTTCATCTTCTGTAGTTAAGCAGTGAGAAAGTATCCCATGAGAAGTTACTCTCTGAAGAACTACAAGGCTGAAAGATTTTTCCCTGGGGTGGGGCAGTAAGTTTCTCTTCTGAGAGATGATAGTGCAAGGATGAGAAAAAGTGATCCAGATGGTGTGCAGGTTGACTGAATACATGTAGTTGACTCAGTGAGATGTGAGATATTTCATTCACCTCCTAAAAAAGTAGATTCAATTATGTTACAAAATACTTCTTTTCGGTTTCTTAGGGGTTTGGTTGGGGGTTTTTTTAATGGTAAAATGGGCTATGAACTGTGAGCCAATCAGCAGAAATTTAAGCTTGATTCCTGTCAAAAGTGGTTTTAAATACAGAAAGTTGCCAAGTTATTCCTTATTGTAAATAGAAAACACAGTGGAAGAAAAAAAAAAAAAAACAGGACCAAAAAAGAACCCCAACATGGCAAAGTATAATATATTTATGTCATAACTATTTAAATTATTGCCATAAATTGTATACCAGACATTTGTTGTCTGAAATAACAGCAAGTAACTGAAACTGATGCAAGGAAAAAGGATGTGCTCTTTTATATAATTTCTATCACTTTATATTAAATATCCCTGCCTTACTATGTTGTAACACTAGCACTGGCTAGTATTACATTGCAACCTAATGTAGGTGACATCATGCACCAAGACACTTGTGATATAAAGAAAAAAATGGGGTTAAATAAATCAGTCCTTACTACAAGGTCTGTTTAGCAGGATTATAAAAGAAAAACTTTTTCTTAAATTACAGTAAACTGTAGTCCATCCTCTGACTCTGTGGCTGAAGGTGCAAAGAGAAGCATCTGCACAGGCTTTGTTCTACAGAGAGATTCCTCTGAAGGTGACCCTTGCACACAAACCAGTCCCTGGACACTCACTCGTTGGAGTTAATACTAGTTCAAGAGCCTCAGCTTCACAGCTTATTCTTTCAAAAACACTCAGACTCTGTCAAGAGAGAAACTGTGCCTGAAAGAAACTTCAGGTAGGAGTAATGATGCTTTCTTGAAGTGAAGCAGCACCTGAGGAGAGCAGCTCCTTCTCACAGAGGATTACATAGCCTGTGTTCCTCCTTGCATGAAGCCAGCTGTGCTGTCTGGTGCTTGAGGTGGCACTGGGCATAAGCCAGGTTATTTTGGATTGGCTTTATGTCAATGGTCGTCTCCAGTATTTAGTTGTTACACTGAGGCTATCAAAGGTAAGTCTCACAGCAAGACAACTTCAAAAGAATAGTGAGATTACTGTTGGCCTTGATGGTATGTGGACAGAAGTGTAGGTCAGATGGGCAGGAGATCCTAAGGTGGAGGGAAGTCCACTAAAGAAATGTTCTGGAGAGCAGGGAGAGCTGCCTGGATATGCCAGATCCCCTTTGTATGATGGATATGATGCATTTGTGACATTTTTGTTAAAACATCACTCTAGGTAACCCTGGAGTGAGCATGATATTTGTATTCATGTTTGGAAATATTTGTACATTGTATCTGGGAGAGAGGGGTCATCAAAAGGTTCATCAAAGTCTTCGATTGCAAGTCTTAGATTGCAGAAAGGAAATAGGGATAAAAGAAAAGGGCAGTGGAAGAGTTTTCTTTCAAGTCTTCTGTGTTTTATAGTGAGAACTGAGAGAAGGTCTGGTGTGTGTGGTGGTGGTTGTGGAATGTTGTGGAGTCTCCATCTCTGGAGATGTTCAAAACCTGCCTGTACACTTTCCTTTGCAATCTGCTGTAGGGAACCTGCTTTGGCAGGGGGGTTGCACTAGATGATCTCCTGAGGTCTTTTCCAACCCCTATGATTCTGTGATTCTGTGATTCACTTGACTAGTGGCCAAACACAGCTGCGTGCTCACTCTCCCCACCCCCACAGGGAATACAGGAGAGAATCAGAGGGGTAAGGAGACTCGTAGGTTGAGATAAGAACAATTTAATAATTTAAATACAATAAAAAATAAAATAATAATTAAATTAAGATTATTGTTATCATTATTTATTATTATTATTAAATATGCGAATGAGTGATATACAGTGCAATTGCTCACCACCCACTGACAAAGCCTGGCCCATTCTCAGATAACAATCCCAGAGGAGTGACAATCCCAAAAACCAAAAAACACAATCCCAGAATAGAGAGAGTCCAAGCGGAAGCCCTCACAAGAGACAGTTATTAATATATCAAACACGACATTATATGATATGGAATAACCCATTTGGCATATCCACATGCCAGTTTTCCTTACTAATTTTAATATTCCTTGCCCCTCTTAGACTTTGCACAGATAGACTAGCAAAACACAGTCTTTCAACTTTCAGCAACAACTGAAAACATTGGTATGTTACCAACGTTCTTCTCATAACAAATCCCATGCTGAAACCAAAACAAAGCAATATTCTAGCTACCAAAAAGAAAACTAGCTCTATCCCAGGCAAAAACCAGGACAAGTGTCATTGACGTCTCCTTAAAGTAACTATAGACTTGATTGTTAAGAGAAAAGGAGGAGGAACAGTTGTGGTGAAGCTCACAGGAAAAAGGAAACCAAAAATGAGATGGAAAGCAAGTGAGATCCCTTCTGCTGATTTCAGCAGTGGAGAGAAGGAATGCTGGAGGTGCCCTAGCAGTCCTGCAGAGCTCTGATCACCGCAGCACCTCAGGTAGATCCTGCTTAACACTTACATGTCCTTAACAAACGTATGAACTACAGACCCAGTGAACTACATGAAAGTTTAATCAGAGAAGGAAGACCCTATCATCTGATATACCAGCATCTCTGTCCTGCTGGAATAGCCTGGGGCAGGTAGACTCGCTAATCTTAATTATTCAAGTTTCCCAAGTTACCATTTTCTGTATCTCCCTCTCATTTGTACAGTTTCCTGTTGATTAGTTCTGCTTTATAATCCCCTGTTTTGAGGGGTTTGTTTTGTTCTTAGTTACAGTTGGGAAATTAAGAAAGATCGCTCATTCTTGAGCACAGAAATAGTTTAATCTCATTTTCTTCCCTGGGTGTGGCTTGCTCTGTTATTAAAATTTTGTTAGGAACACAAATATAAACCCTTTTCCTCTGTATTGTTTGGCACAGGGTAGTAGTGGATCCAGCATTCTTCCACAGCTGAGGAAACTGTCTTGGGGCTCATGATTTTTTAATAAAATATGTGAATAGTTACTCATGTAAATATTCTACTTTAATTATTGATGGGATTTCCATCCTCCTAATATTATACCTAAGGCACTTTTCTTAGTTCTTTTGTATTTATCACTCTGTAAAATATACAGAGAAAATATACATATTTCTCACTGTTGTTTTCCATCTGCATGAAACAACACATCAAGTGATGGTCAGCAAGAGAATAGAGACAAAAAAGCATTGGTGTCTGTTGACAAGTCTTTGCTTTCCTAGCAGGAACCTTCGCTTGGTTTATGCTTTATTATTTCAATTAATTGGGCAGCCATATAACCCAAATATTAGTTAGCTTACAATAATGTTGAATTTATATGAGTCCCCAATTTTACCTTAAAAAGTGAAGTATTCTGTCAGTGATTTTACAAGAGTAGACAAGCATGAAATTAATTTTATGTATTAGCACTAGGTAAGCTTGCAGCTTGCTAACATTGGTAGGAAATTTTACTAGAACTGTAATATAAGGCTGTGGGGATTTTTCCCCCTTCAGCTAGGTGAATTTCTTCAGCAATTCAAACCTCTAAGAACTTTTTAAATAGGGTATCTAAATTTCTACACTGGGACTTCCAAATCTAATTCTACTCTGCCTCTTTGTATGTGTGTAGCTGTGATATAGAATATATTTTTGTACATTATTATGGCACTATACAGTTAGGCTTGTGCCATGTTGGGAAGTTTAGACTCACTGAATTAGGGAAAGCTTGTTTTAAAGCTCAGGTTAAGACTGTGAAAGTAGAGTTGAATAAACATGGAGATGGTTGTCCACTATCCTAGTATATTGGCTCCTGTTTTAAAGCAAATGAACCGCCAATACAGTAGAGCTCAGGATATTCTTCAGAAACAGCTGTTCCCCTCATCCCATGGATTCTCGAGGGGGAGGTTTGTATTCTGTGACTGATTTCTACCCACTGGATGGCTCGATTCACCCTGACACAGCTGCAGCTGGAAACATCTGTACCTGAGAACCATTATATCCTTGTTATATCTTTCTTTTCAAGCCCTTCTTTATTTATATGATTGCCTACTTGCATGCATTCCAGTACAACCAATCTAGGAATTTGCTCTGCAAGTTGAACACCAGATTATATTTTTATACCACTGTGTTTCTACCATGATGTATTTTGATAACATCTGTCTTTCAGCAATAAAGTAAGCAGGCCCAAATTTAATAGCAGATCAAGAAGTACATGTAACTTGCTACTATGGTGTACCTTTGAATATTTAATTACAGCACATAAGGACTGGTAATAGGTCTAGGCATGGTACTAAACAGCTTCCAATAAAGTTGTATAATCTCATCTTTTTCTTTTGTCTTGAAAAGATAAAATAAAATTATTTTTTCCCTTTCACTGTAAATTAGAATTTTAAATTATGTGGCTGTCATTTAATATGCTAATTATGATATATTATTTTACAGACCATTAGACATGCCTATAAAAATGTGTCTTAAGTTCTAAGCCTTTTAACTTGTTGAGACTTTGTATTCCCTAGTACTTGCTTAAGACTGGTAATTGACATTCAGATGGGTAGCAGAATGCACCTGCCATTCTGACCACTGGTGACCTTCACTATGAATTAACTGCAAAATCCATGTCAGGCAGTTAATTGAACAAAGCTGTGAACTTGTAAGTGGTAATGGTTATGATTAGTGTATAACACGCCATAACAGTAATGATGTAATCTTGGTATCAAGAGACTTAGGGTTGAAGTCTTGGGGGTTATATATGCCAAATTAAAGAGGGGATAAATGACAAGTGGGAATCTTGAAAGAGGGAGAGAGGGAAAGGAATTCTTCTTCTCTTCTTCCCAAAGACTCTAAAGATAAAAATATTTAATTGGATTTGAGAGGCTGGTGAACTTTTTATTCCCATCAAAGTGCTTAATCTGTCTTTAAGGTAGAAAGAACTGTCAGCAGCCTTTTCATCTGGGCAGGGAAAGGTATTTGTCACTTGTGGCTGGATGTGAAGAGTAGCATTAAAATGACTGGGTTTTGTTGTTGTTTCAGGGAGCTGGAGAACTCACTGGAGCACATGCTGTGCGTAGTATATATGTGTGGACTGGCTTATATACTACTTTTTTGTTGCATACTTTCATAGCCATAACAGTAGCAAGATTAGTGATGCAAAGCTGCTCAAGCTTTCTTTAGACTTTACATTTTTGTATACTGGTGACAAATATGAACTGAGCAAGCAGAAAAAGACTTTCAGTAAGGTTGATGTGGAGATATCTAAGCATACCCTGCATGCAAGGAGGAAAAGCTTTTGTAAACTGGATGGATCCTGCTGGGCTTTTAGCTTTAGAGCCCATAGATAAAAAGGAACTTGTCTTTTGTGAAATTTGTTTGTGATTCCATGTCCTGTTTATATGCTTGTTAGAATATGACATCTTGCAAATGTACTCTACAAGGCATGTTGCTGAACCAATAAATGAGAGAAATGAAGCCTTTCATGGCTGTTGTATCGGGCCAGTAACCAGCCTGCTCATGAGTTGAAATGGAGCATATGTCCAGAAATGCAAAGGAAGGCTTTGCAAAGTGCTGCCAGTCTAGTTTAAGCATGACATTTTCAGTTTAACAACAGTTGTACTACTGAATCACAAAAAATAATATTTCAAAAACCTGCATATTTACACTAACAGATTAATTATGTAAATTATATTTAATATGAATGAATTACAGGAACTGAATTTAACTAGAGTCTAGGAAAAAGTAATGGAGTAATAATCTAGCTATTTAAATGGTCAAAGAACTGCATCTCAGGAGTTATATTAACCTTACTAGTAATTTAGTGCATCGTAATGGAGTTAGGATTTCTCATGTCAGTACATTTAACACCTAGCTGTAATAAAACTCACATTCTAGTAAGAGAGAATAAGACATAAGCATATGCCTTCTTTGTGTAGTCCACATGAAAGTTACATTGTGGTTGTGTTAATGCATACAAATGCATGTGTTGAGTAACATTACTAGACTGTACGCCTGTATGTTTACACCAAAAGTATAAATTAAGTACTAGCTAACATGATGGATCCACTCTCATATATTATGGGAACACAGATAAGCCTGCTGTAGCGATAGTCTTTCTACTTGTTATCACCAGAGTGAGGTATGAACTACACCTCTCTGTGGATGTTACTCAGAGATTTTTCTTTATTTTATTTTAAGAATCTGTCCTTTGCATGTATCGTATCATCATTTATATGATTCTGAACACAGTTTTTAGAGGTTTGTAATTTGCCTCCGATCTAGCATGCCAAGTCTAATTGTATCAAATGTTTTAATTTTTTCCCCAAACACTTTCCTTGTGCGTTATTTGATTCAAAAAGTATAAGGCAGTATATGGTTTTCTATACTCCCACATTTAACTCCAGCTTTTTTCCTTTTTGCTGGAGTTATTGCAGTTCCATAAGGTCTTGGTACCTCTTGTAATGCAAGATCCTAAATAAACAGCTCACTCTTTAGTCTTGTTTCTGAGTTAAATGAGTTTAGTGCAGTTATGCTACATGTCTTTTTGAAACCTTCTTGGCAAATTTGATTGAAACTGACACATGTTCTCACAAATTAGGGATGGAAAAAGTAATTTAATATAGGTCTTGTGATGGTAAGGTACCAGGTAGAAGAGAGGGTCTGTTAGTAGCTCCTTGAAGGTAAAGATCACATGGATCCCCTATTAGGCATCAGAGAATCCATAAAGAGAAGAGATTTAGAGATGTCCAGACCTGTGAGATGCTTCAGTCAGGGTCCATGTTGTCTTGAACATCCCAACCAACTAATCTGTAGGAATCCAGGCTGCCCTATCTGCAGATCCCAGACCATCCCTTTCTTCAGCAGGTGTATGCATCCTGTAAGGATTTCAAGGCCTTCAGTCATAGTATGAAATTATGGTAGAGCAGAAGCTTAACATGGTAGGAGCTTGGAAAGCTGTGTGCTATTCAAGACTGGGACTAGAAGGCCACAACCAAAGCTAAAAAAGATATTTAAAAGAAAATGAATACCTCAGGTCAAACCTGAAATCTCGAAGAAACTTTTTGTCTCTTTAAAGCATGGGATTCAGAAGATTTCTTTCAAAAATATTCTGCATACCTATGCAAGGGTAATTCAGTGTCCAGAAGCCACATCATTTTTGGCCTGTGTAATGCATGCACACAGATAAATATTCAATTTTTGCACTCTAACAGTATCCAAGTCCATTACTTTTGTATGTTCAGACAAACCTCTTGGCTTCTCTGCTTTGTCAACATATATGGTACTGTTAGTTATCTATCGTTGATAATTTTTCTAATATTTAAATTTTACATAATTTAGTTGCCTATATAATAGGAAATATAACTGGTAAATACAGTGAGCTGACCTCTGGAGAATCTATATCTCAATAGTAATTGTACCACTAATGAAAGATTTTTCAGAGCCAATGTCTTTGTCCTTAGGACAAATGTCTGTATTTGACAAAGCTCATTTTTGGTTTAATTTCCATCTCTGCAGTAGGGTTTGAATCCCTGATTCTGATTCTGCCAAGCACTGAGCTCACCATATGAAGTTCTTCTGCTGTTGTCATAGGTGAGAGCCGAGGGCACTCAGCACCTGGCAGGAACTGGCACTTTGATGGCGAGCAGGGATATTACAAAGCAGGATTAAAGTGTACTTGCTGACAGAGCTGTTTGAAGAAGCTTTCAGAGCACCTGCCCATGCTGTGCCTGACTCTAGACTTTGCTATCAGCCCCTCAACCTCATTAGCACAAAATTCCTTCTCAAAATTAAATAAACAAGAGACTATGACAACACTATATATTTCCTGCAGCATGCCTAAGATATTCCCAAGTAATAAAATATAACTTCTTACTGTTCTTTCTCCCACAGAGCAACTTAAAGAATATAGTTGTTCTGGATGCCTTGCCCCGGAACAAAAAGAGAAAGGGTAAAACATTAAAACTGCCTGAACTTTAGTTTTCACTAAGACATAATTTGTTTGATTTTTTTTCCAAACCAAGAAAGCAGAGAGAAAACACAGTAAAATTAATGGTTTGAGGGTTTTGCTTGTTCTGAGAGTTTTTTGTTTTCACTATATTTTGGTGGTGACCATTATCATATTAAATCAAAAGGGGCAAGAGAACCATATATCCTGTACAGATATTGGAATTGTTCTTTATCCTTTGGACTTAACCTTGAATAAAAAATTATTTCTTTGAACTGATGGGTGAATTCAAATTTCTAGAGGTAAAGAACATTGACAAGGTAATTGGTTTTCTACAAAAACTTTAAAGATTGAGAAGAAACCTTGCCATAATAAATGAAGTTATTTGGGTGGAAAGGAAAAGAAAAGGGAAAAAAAGAAAAATGAAAAATTGAAAAACAAGTACTTTGAGAAATTTGCTACTTTCCTGTAATGATGAATCTGTAGTTTAGGAATATTGCTTTCATTTTTACTAAAAATTTTATATGCACACTATTTGTGATAAAAGACTACTGGAGACATCTATTTTTTTATAGAGAAGGGAGTCTATTCCCCTGACAACATAGAAACAGAGAAGTACTTTGGTATGGTTTGGTGGTCATCATTGACCTTGGGCAAGAAAATAGGTTACTTCCCAAATTAACTTTAATGTTCACTAGGAGCTCTTCTACCCTAACAAGAACTGTACCCTCTTCACCTTAGCATATCATACAGCCACTTTCCATAAAACTATCCCAGCTGAGACTCCTCCCCCAGGATCCAAGGATTTGGTGAATTCATAACTGGTTTGCTGTTGTTATCTGAACATCTTCCATGTAATTTTGATACTGTAACAATGAAGAATAGAATAAACTAGACAGATCAGGAAGGGGTACATGAGGAAAACTCCAGACTTCATTAAATTTAAGTTTCTTACATAAATAAAGTGCCTTAATTTACAGATTATTTTTTTTCATGGCACCTCTAAAACTATATGCAGAAAGAGATCTTTGTTTGTTTTTTTCGTGCCATATGTGAAGTTACTGGTGCATGCGTGTCCACTGACTGGCTCGATGGTTTCTGCAACATCACTGGATAACTGCTAGAATCAATTTAAATCAAATTAAATGCATAAATCTAATTATTTGCTGTTGTTTATAGAAGCAAACCCTGAGGGATTTAACAGACAGGAAAGTGAAGTGTGAAAAAAGACTTTGAAGTGGGTGGTTCTGTTCCGTTGCCACTCATTTTCCAGGTGTTCAAAACTACAAGAAATTAAAAAAAAAAAAAATCACTATGAATCTCACACAGTAAATCATTACATCAGGCTTCTGATTGGTTCTTTTTATTTATTTATTTTGTGCTACAGTGCCACTCAGACTAAAAATTACTCATTCTTAACTGGAACATATTGAATATTTGAATTGAAAAAATAATATATAGTTTTAGTTTTCCCCTTTTATCTCCTCTTCTCCACTAAACCTATTAGGAAATAAAAATGAAATTTAATTTTTGATTTCATTAGTTACTGTTTGAAAGATGGTTTTGTCATGATTTTTTCTGTTTTGAGTCTTTGACAATGTTATTTTTTTCTCATTCATTTCTCACGAATATAATTTCAAATTCTTCAATAATTTAAGAACATCTTGGGGATTGTCTTCTAATAGTGTAAATCAGAAGTCAACTGAAGTTAATTTAAAACAGATGCAATGGGCTTGAAAATCAAATCTTTTTCTCTACTGTATCATCTTTTAAACAAAGTTGTTGTTCTTGTTTTTAACTACATATGTTTATTTCATGTTTGCTCTGTGTGGATGAGACGTCTCTGGATGGCTAAGACAAGCCTGCTCAAGTTATAACAGGAGCAGCGCCTGTGAGCTCAACTGACAGGAAATGCTTTCCAGTCTTGCTGATGATGGCAAGTCTTTTACCAACACTTTATTGTCTGCTACAAGACTATTTTAGTTGTAGACAGAATTGCATTTTTAATTGATAATATCTAATTAATGAATACAAACCTTAGAGTACTAAAAACTTGTGCAGTTAATATCCCATTCTCTTGTTTTCTCTGAAGTTTTTTGTATTGGAACATTGTACCACGAATGTTTTCATGAACTTTTCTGTAAATTACACTGCTTGCTATTCAGAGATTGTTTTGTTCCTTAGCAACCTTTGAACTTTTTTCTTCCTCAGCAGACTGGTGTGTAGTGCTATAAATTACAGTTCTCACAAGCTGTGCTATTCATCTTTTTTAGAGAAGAATACTTGACATGGAACTCAAACATATGAATCTTAAAAGGAGTATAGTATTTGCATTATTTTCTCTCTTGCTGCTTAGTGGAGTAGGCATCAAACAGATCCAGAGAAGACAAGAAAGAGGTGGTCAGCTGTTCTGGACATGAGTCTGATTTTGAGAGTTCTCTGAAATTTGTTGTTCACTCTTCCATGCTATAAAACAAACTTGTATTGTTCTTAAATACTTAGGTTGCTGTTAACAAAAATGAAATAAGTCATTGCTCAAAAAATGTCTGTAATGCTTCTAGAAAGGCTTTGTCTTTATGACACTAACGATAATCCCTTGTGTAATTAACTGTAGAGTGGTTATGCATGCAGTATGTAGCCCATGACAAGCCTCATAGAAAATACATCAGTATTAGCCACAGGTGAATTCATTTAGAAAGATTAATGACTGCACCTGAATTTTAATGCCTGAAAAGGGATGGAACACTGAATTCTTAATTAAAAAGCTGAATGACTGGTATCGTTTGTTTAACATCGCAAATTTCAACGGGAGATTTTTATATTCAAATGAAGTCTGCAAAGGAAAACTTTTGTTAGAAGGTGGTGAAGTAAGGGTGAAAAGCAAAAATGTTTTATGTGCTTTACTTTATGTAAATCGATACATGGATCAGTAGCTTTGATATGGATCAAATGAAGTATAATTATGACTCCTCTCTGTTTACAGTGAATATGGGGCAAAGAATTCTTAAGAAATGCAAGGCATAGCTATGTTCCTACTGATATAAAGTTAGATGAGAAGAGCAGTAAAATTGACGAGTGATCTTATTCTTTCCTTAATGAGATGGCTTCCTCTTCATTATTATTTTACAAAGTTTTTAATGAAGAGAAAGTAACCTTGAAAAACACTGTTACAATCCTATTCCCAGAAGATACTTAACTCACTTTTTTCAAACTTAGCTTTCAATTAGTAAGTTAGTTAAAAGTAATTCAGAGAACCACCATTATCAATGCAAACAGTGTCTTTCAAAAATTTCTTATGTTTTAATATTTAATAAAAAGAGAGGCTAGATTTTGAGAGGAATAAATAATTGAAGTAGAACTTTCATACCTGTTCAGAAATGCTAACATAAGAGACATCTGAATGTACTGTTGCTGCACTGCCTAAAATATATCTTTAAAAACCCTCTCCTGACAGCTTTCAGTTAGTCTTAATCAGGGGAAATGTATTCTAAAAACTGGAGCCCTGGTAAAGCTTATTTGAGCAGAAAAATGGATCAGTGTTCTCAAAAGCAAGACTGTGACGTTTATCTACTGACCTGAATAGATACTGAAGGTCAGTTGTTTTGCTGTCTTATTCCTTAACAAATGAGATTCACCCAAACTTTATTTTTAATGAGATCTCCTTCTCTTTAACTGCAGTACCAGACTCTAGGAAAACAAGTTTCCAAGCAAAAACATGAAAACTAGTTCAGTCGAAGATTGTCTTCCTAATAACCTAATTATGTTTCCCATTGCTCCATTTTTATCCACTCAGAAAAGGAACATAGACTGCAAACTTTGAAATGAGAGAGAGAAGAAGGAAATGGGAAATCAAAAGTCAAGGAAAGAGTGCCAGTGATTTATCCTGGGAAGTGTCTGTGACTGCTACTCGCAGCTGTAGGAAAGCAGATTGCGGTGTTCTTCAGCTGCAGCACATTGCCTGCTGTACTGACTTTACTGCCAAGCAGAAGCATGGCTTTATTCTTGACCACTTTCCAAGGATGCATATTTTTAATGAAATGTCACTAAAAAAATGTGTACCTTCTTGTAAAGCTTCAAGGAAGGGAGGAGGCATTTGGAAAGCTGTGTGGGGTGTGTGTGTACACGTGTGTGTTTTTGTGCATGTATAAACATTCTTTCAGTTACCCATGTAAACTACCTGCAATGTTTGCCAAGACACAGAAAATTAGAATATTATACATATATACACATATCATATATGTGTGTGTGTGTATATATATATATGTATTTATAAAACGTTGTAGTTTTCAGGTATTTCAGCTGTTTAAATGCTCATTTGAAGAAGAATACATGTAATAAACTGCCAGCATCTTGAGTTCAGTGTTCAGCTTGTTTATTGCTCTCTATTTCCATAGTCTCTGCTGCAAAACAATCACTGGCATTTGAAATGTAAATATTTTTGATACTCAAAGTTTAACTTCCTGGAAGTAAACACTGACATTGGAGGATAAAAATAAAGCTGGAAAAAGATGTTGAAACTTCCGGATCCTTGTCTTGATGAACCTGGTTAATCCATTCAGTACAAGTCAATCACAGGGTACACCTCTGAGTGAGTTAAAGTAATGATTTTGTTAATACCAGCCAAAATCAGTTACAAAAGGTGTTATTAAACTTGTGACAAGGAAATGGTAACTGATAGAAGCAGGATGAGCCTTTGTCTATCCAAAATATTTTACATAAAATGTCAGCTGATTTGGGCAAACCTCAAAAAGCACAGCAGCTGTATTGAGCTCAGACGCTTACTTAAATATTATGATCAAATGTGCTTGGGACTTGACCCAAAGTCAATAGGATTCCTTCTATAGACTTCAGTGGAATTTGGAGTATTATACTCTAGGTAAATAAAGTTAATATCTTCTGAACCAACCAACTTTAAGTTCCCTATTTTTAGCTTTTCAGTTTTGAGGAGGGTGGTCATTGTAAGAGATGAGACTAGAATAAAAGCTTGTCTCTTGGTCTGAATTGCAGACCACACCTTTTCCTTTAATCCTCTGGGCAGTAAACAACTCTGGAACTCAATATTTAGGCTGGACAAGAAAAGAAGCAGAATGAGAATTGGTATGATAATAAAAGAATGGAATGTGAAAACTAAAAATAACAATTTCGAAGTTGTTCAATTTTGCCTTGAATAAGCATTTTGATATTTTTTATTTTATTCAGTCAATTTTTTTCGTTACTGTTCTGAGGATTCCATATGCTCAGGAGAAAACAAGCTCTTTTTAAACATTTACTATACACACTATATAAAAGGTCCCATATGGTTGTTAAGAATTCCATGTGCAGACACTCTCTTAAGGACACAGGGTGGAGGGGGCGGGGGGAAGACACAGACACACGCACACATGCATGCAACACGCACACATTGACACACATCCTACTTCTGCAAAACCAAATATCTCTGCACCCTAGGGCTCTCGCTTCCAGAAGGAGGCAAGGAGCAGATGTAAGATGGGCACCTTGTCTCCCTTCGCTCTTTGAAAACTTGAAGGAATTTGCTCAGAAACTTCCTACAAGTCTCAAAGGTTTTTAATGTCCAGAAGGTGACCATCCTGCCCACTTCATGGAGGTGAAGGTAAGTGTAATCTTCCCAGAAACTTCCCTAGTTTTTACTGCAGACTTTCCATTGACTATAATAATGTTCTGGGTCTGTCTCAAAATGCTGAAACTTTCTGTGAAAGTTTGTCTTTACGGCAATGATTTTTCCTAACATCACCCTTTTAACTCAGCACACCATATTTTTAAACCAGAAATGCTTTTAAGTTCAAGTTAGTATTCAGTTTAATAGCTGGATAATTTCAAATTGCCACAGATCGCTTTGTCCAATAAAATGATTCATGTGTGGGTTTTGCATAAATATGGCTGAAGTGATACTTTGAGAAAGAGAAACCATTTTATGCAGCTTATATCAAGTCTAGAAATCTAAAAAGTCTTCGACAGTTGATGTCTTTAAAGGAGCAGTGGATAACCTCTTCAGGGTGGACTGCAAGTTCCGAGGTACTTCATAAATCCATACATCTGCTGCAATATTAGTCTGTTTACCCAGAAGCTAGACACAGTGGATCAGATCTGAACCACTTGCTTTGCTGAAAGAAAGAAAGAATATAATGCTTTTTGCCCTGAACTGAGCTCAGTCGTGAGTTTTGGCATTATCAGTACAATGCAAACTGGTTTCAACACAATTTAGAGTTGCAGTTGTACTTGTAGTAACTAAGGGGTGTAGCTGAAACAGTCATGTTTCTTGAGGTAATCACTTCGACAATATAAACCTTAGAAACATAAGAGAAGTCCCAGCTAAAAGCTATTTGAAAACAGTGTAGCCCACGGGGCACCCTGAGATAAGCTGATTCTCCTTTCATTACTTCTTAACCATCCACTAAAAGCTAAGTGCTCTATTCTGCCCCTACTTGCACCAATGCAGATCCCGGAGGTTTGTGCAGTGTGAATGAAAGGCACTAACCCATCTGTCATTCAAACTACAATTAGACATCAATCTTCAAGAACCCAGGGCATAAAGAACATACGAAATACAGGGAAACAAGGGCTTACTTAGGAAAGTAGGAAACAAAGAACACATGGTCCACATAGGCAAGTTACTTGTGTTTTCATTTCTGAAATGGTTTGTAGGCTTGGAAAAGAACTGGGTGCATAGGTTAAAGCAGTCTCTAGGCAACTTTAACTTGCATAACCAGCATTTAGTGAGCTGATCACCATCCATTATCACTGACCTTGGCAATACTGCAGGAATCCTATATTCACACGGATAAACTCTTCTCCGCTGCTTCACCAACCTATTAGGGATAAACAGGCTTTACTTCAGCATCTGGCATGTGTGATTTGTATCTACCTATTTTTCATTCAACCTCTTCTTTCCACCTCTCTTTGGACAGCGATTGCTTCTCCTCCATTCCTCGTGCTGTGTGCTATGAAAGTAAGTTTTCAAGATATCAGTTATTCAGAAGAGAAAGCTGACAGTGAATAATATCCAAGTGAGTGCAAGCTTATGTTACCCCAATTAGTCATGAAGAAGCATGTAGAAAAATATGAAATGCAAGGGACCTAACTAAGATTGAAAAAAAATCCCTTAGGTTGGGCTAAACTGTACAGAAGGTACTGATACCCATTGTATATTTTTCTTCTTTTGATAATTGTTGAGGAAAAAATCTGTGTGACTGATACAAAACTGCTTTTTAAACACCTCTCATTACATTTGTATTTTGACTCAGAACCTAAACTTAAAGTTAAATATGGATTTCCTTATTATTGTGAAAAAGTGTGAAAAATATCATTGTGTAGGTATAAAAGTAATAGAAGGTGATTAATATTAAGGATAAATAGCTGTGACTAGCACACTGACATTATATTAACGACCATCTCAATATCATTCTTGTGCCAGACTGTTTCTACACTTGATATGTGGCTAAGTATTACTGAAAAATAAATTATTCTTAGAAATGGTGAGATTGAAGTAAGCATTGCCAGAATGAAAATGCAGTTCTTCAAAGATAAGTTACTCTTTAAGATCATATAATTTAAGAAGGGTTTAGGTTTTTCTATTTAAACAGCTGTTACAAATGTAATATTTCTATAATAGAATATTTGTGGAAAAACCAAGTAGAGCACTTACTGCTAAGCCATTTCTCGTACACAATATCTGTCCTGTACCTTTTCTGTACTACTAAAATGCATTGTCGTTTTAGTAGAAATTATTATAGAAAATAAAGAGCCACATTAAGGCACAAAAAATGTAAGGCATTATGTAAGTATTTATTCTATATGTGAATGTCCCAATTTCAAATATCAGAATTATTTCTTGACCACAACAAATTGCTGCAGTCATGTTTTATGTAAAAAGAGCAGGTTTATGCTGGAGGTTTACAGTTTTCACATTTAGCATAAATAGTCTGGGATTATGTAGCTGAAGAGTTGGACCAATTAACAACAGTGCTTTTGTTTATACAGTGTTGAGGTGAAACGGTTCAGTGACAACTGTATTATTTCTTGCCTTTTCAGCTGTCCACACTTGTGCAGTAAGCTCAACGTCCTGTCAGGTTTCATCATGTATCCTCTTTATTATCACATTGTGCAAACCTCTATAGTTGTAAATTAGAATTACTGTTTGGTTTTTTTTTAGTTGAATTCCTCATCACAGTAAAGATGCCATGGTTACCATGTCAATCAGGCACGGATAATCAAGTCCACAATAAGGACTCTCAGGTATGCTTGGTATCTGTCTGGAAAATTAAAATTTGAGAAGTTAATGCCAACAGGAACGTTGAGGGAAACAGCTGCAGTGTAGGACCTGGTAAATTTTTATCTTTTTTTAAGGCTCAAGGGGAACACATAAGGCAACGTCTATTACTTTTAAAGTGTTGGTATATTTGGTTGTCTCTCATGTACACACGTTTCTATTATCCTTCAGAAAATTCTGTTTGAAATTATGATAGCAGGCGTCTGGTGTGGTTGATGAAGACTATCCAAACACGCCACCAGGTTTAGTGTTTGTATACTGTGTTTGTCACTGCCATGTGGGACCTATTATATTTGCAGTCTTTGTAGTCTAAATTTTCTTTGAAAAGTAGTTAGCAGTGCAACATAATCTTGGAGATTGGTTTATGTTTGTTTTCATCAGTATGCAATAATCCAGTCTTAGAGGATGGCTGTGTGAGCCACAAAAGTGAAAATGCCATTCTTGCCTGTGTTCTCATTCCAGGTGCTGAACCAGCTATTTCTCTGTTGAATGAGCAATGGGTCTGCTAGTTGTCAGCAAACTGAGATTTAGATGCTAACTTTTCCCCTTGTGTTGCTGTCTATTGATCTCCTTTATCCTAATTTTTGTTTGTTTGTTGTTCGGTTCACTGTCTCCAAGTAAGCTAATCTGTTTAGACTTTTATGTATACACAGGGCTCTGGTTTAGGCTTGTGTTTACTTTAGGATGGTAGAAGTTCAAGAGTGATCAAGGTGTCTGTTACATGGGGCAGACTCCCCATTATACACAAACCTTTAGGGATACTGGAAGCCTTTGATAACTGGAGCCTCACCATTAGGTGTTTTATTCTTTGCTATTTAGTAAAGTGCAATTTTTTTATTTTTTTTTATTTTTTTTTTTAAGAAAAAGAGCAAAATAATTGGTAACTTGGGCATCACAGTGAGTTGGAATTCTCTTTCTAGGATACCAAAAGACCCCCAAATCGTCCAGCTCATCCCCTGTCCCTTTTGATGGGTCAATACCTGGCTCCTAACTGCTCCACATCTTCCCTTTTGCCCATGTGTCATTCCTCACTGCTGCTTCTAAGAGCTGTTAAGGTCAATGGACATTTTCATTCTCTGCCATCTGTCTTTCTGCTAATTATCCCAGAGGTATAAAATAAGAACAAAGAACAGAGAACAAGTAAATAAATAGAATAGATTGAATCCCTCAATCCAATATGGAAAAAAATTGCTAATAATTGCTAGTAAATTGACAGTAATTGCTAAAACTCATAACAATTTGTTTGCTTTGATATAAACAAATTACTAAAATATGTTGCTGTGACTTACATGTCCCCATTTCATCTCACTCACTAAATGGTTATTGCTCTACACTTAAAACACTGTTTATATACAATTCTGTAACAACCTCACTGTATGACAAACTCACATTAACGTCTCTCTAACTTGGTGTTTGGAGCATTTGTGCTCACAGAAGGTCTGTCTGGAAGGCCCTGAAGATCAATGAGAATTTTTCCATTGCTTTCAATATGCTTACTGTGAATCCCAAAGTGAAAAATAGCTTGCAGGGAGCTGGATTTTGAGCAGGCTGGTACACACAAGTAGGAAGTGCCAGACTGTAAATTTCTGGGAAATGTTTTTGCTTCCGAGCCAGACTGCTGGGTTGGTGTGAAGCTTCTGCCTGTGGTCTCCCATGCAACTGGGGCTACCAAGCATTTAGCAACAGTGGCAATGATGGCCTGACCTCCACTCTAGTGCTTTGGCTGCCACAATATCAGTTCACCCCATACGAGTGAATTTTAAATTAAAAAAAAATACAAAAAAAACCACCCCAAAAACTAATGGTTCTTTTATGCACTTCAGTAAGCAATTTTTCTTTTAAATATGTAACATATGCTATGCCTATGTATTTCCATCTCCTCTGTTGCCCTCTGTCTCTCCTCTCCATTCTCTAAAAGAAGGGGAATTTTAACAATTTTTCTGCTGCTGCGCATGGGAACACCATTCAGACTGGTGCTGCGTCAGTCAAAGCTCATCACTCCACAGTCAGGCATATCAGCTTAATGCTGCCACAAAGTTCTGACTTTGTCAAAATCTGAGAACTCAGCCAACAAACAGTATTAAATTCCTTGTTCCACGTATTGAATGATGAAATGTGTATACTTTATATCTTTTTCTGGTTTCTAAATTCTCAACAGTTGATATGTTTCTGTGATGGGAATTTCAAAAACTCCCATTAATTATTAGTAGCCCTGGTCAGAGAAATTTAGCTGCAATCATATTCCTTCAGAATATTCAGCTCTGTCAATATAGTACAATGTCAGTTCTGATTTTGCAGAATTAGCTTTCAAAAAAAACCCCCGTAATACAGTTCTGACACTGTTACAGCACTCTAATTTTAATTGGTTTTGTTTCAAAATGTTCTGTTTATAATAACAATGTAAAACATCAAAATCAAAGTAACTAGGTTTTATAAGTGAATTTCAGAACACTCAGGTTTAATTTCTTTTCTCTGTCTAAATTGAAGATTGTTTTATAAGACAAATTGTCCCCATGTGATCCAGGAAACTTCAATAGAACACTAGTGACAGTAAACTCTAATACGTATCTCAATGAAATACCTTGTTGTACGGTCTGCCATACAAGTTAATCATGTGTCTAATGTTTCCTATGTGATCCAGTAAAAAGGCACAAATATTCTGGAAATAACAAGCTTGATAAAATGCATTTGCAGTTAATATTTTGTTTAACGTATGTTGCATAGTTATTGTGGAACATAAAAGGAATGCAAATCAAATTAATTAGAACAAAGATTAATGTCAAATGTCATTTGCTACCAAACCCAGGAAGACATCAAGTGCATTTAAAGATCTTAAAACATTCCAAAGCTTTCAGCATTTCTCAACTTTATTTTTTTTTGCAGTGTGATTATTTAAAGAAAATATCTTAGTGCAAAAAGGTAAATACACACACAAGCACATATTCACACACTACAAACATTAAATCTTACACCCAGTGTAGGCTAAGTGGCATCTAGCTCTACAAAAAACATCACAAAGAAAGATTTCATATCTATCATTAAAAGTGCATAAGAAAAGAAAATATAGGAGAAAAATACAACTTGAATACAAGTAGAAGTTTAATAGATATCAGTTCCTTTCTTTTGAATGCACAGGTAACTTCTTTCATGCTTTTCTCTGCTTGCTTTTTTAGCATCCTGTGTGCTGTTTTATCTAACTTGCTACAAATTGTGTTTAAACGCTAGCTTTTAATAGTGACAGGGTTTTCCACATCCTTAAACTGAAAATTCCTGCAAATGTTAACTACTAATTCAATAAGCATAGGACCTGCACAACAATGCAAGCCTTAGCTCTAATTTCCTTCACATTGGCCCTTCTCTCAGAACAAACAGCATTTATTTAATCCCATGCCTCCAGATTAAAATGTAAAAACTAAAATCTTGAAAGTTGCTGCCCTTTTAACAATATTAATGGGAGCCCAATTCAAAATCTAGATTCAGTCTAGCTGTTGACTTTACTGACTTGAGTGGGCCTCCTTGAAGAGCTTTGTGCTGTCCTCTGCTAAGTGTCCTTTGGCATATAAAAAACAAATGGTGAGAAAGGCAGGTAAAATCTGTTTACACTTTTTTTTTTTTTTTAATTGAGGTAATTATAGATGGTTTTTAATTCACTGAGAGATTAAAATTCTGCTCTCTAAAGGCAGTGTAAGCCCACTGAAGGCCTTTGAATTGCTCTGAATTCAATACAGGTAAATGCCAAAAGAATTTTTCCCCTTGGACTGCAATGGCATAATGCTAAATGCATTAAACAGGAAATCAGAACTCCAAGAGACAAAGAGTTAATTAGTACACAGCTGAGTATATAAACTAAATAAATTATCCAGGACATATTGTGCCCAAAGAAGTGGTGCCAAGAGTAGCTATTTTGAAAAGCTGTCAGATGGAGCTGTTCAACGGTTTGCATAGCAGATATAGAGTGCCGCATGCCTCCCTTGAGCCTGACACCATTGATGCTGTATAACCTTAACTGAGATCTGATTCCAAAGTCTTCTCCCTCTTTTGTTGTCGGCAGTCACTCTACCTGTGAGTGGACAAAATTCCAGATGTAGTAACTAAAAGCTGTAACCTCCCCTCCCCAAACTGATATGTGATAGGGCTGCTTAATATTGTGACTGCTTGGAAAGATTAAAATAGCACTTGTCATCTCTTTCCTGAAAAAGAAAATAAACCTAATTTTCGAAACCAAATGAGACTAGCATAATTATGTGGAAAAGTGAATACCAGACATATAGCACTGAAGCAAGGCGTCTAAAACATAAAAGCTAAACAAAACATCGATGTCTATCTACTTTTCTCCTCATTTCTGTTAAAATAGTTGACGTGTATGCATAACCAGTCATATGTAGCACATCTGCATTCAGAGGCCAACTGTCTCTCTAAAAATAATTGTAAAACTAATTGCAAGAACAATGAAGTCTGCTAAGACATACATACCAATTGCATGAGTCAGCAAAAAATACATCCAGCTGTTCAGTCCTTGAAAGAATCCTTGGGACTGCACAATGCAAAAGTTCGTCCTTTTTTTCCTTTTTTACTTTTCTTTTCCTCAAGGACCACGAACCAGAGTTTCATTTTGTCCTTCTGATCATTAATTTTAAGGGATGAGAAGAATGATTTTACCAGAAGATCTCAAAAGAACTATTGTCTTGGGATAAGTTCAGTGACTCCTGCTCTTTGTACCTCTCTGAGATGTGGACTAGATCCTTTTCTGCTCATCTCTGTGCTGCCACAGTCTTTCCCTGCTCTACTGGCTCTTCTCCCACCTTCTGCCTTCCTGCCAATGCTTTCACATTATGTTGCTTAAACTATTCAGATTATCTAGCGCTTCCTTAGGATGTATTCAGCATTTTGCTTTGCTTTGAAGAATATGTCAACAGAAGGAGGAATAAGATGGTGTATAGTCAGGAACCTTGGATATTCAAAAGATACTTTTGAGAAATATCCTTTTCAGAGATTTTCATATTTTCTCTGATTTAGTCTGAGTGTTATTAATAAAAAAAACAAAATGAGAAGTTGCCATTATTCCCTGTAACTACTACAAGAATAGCTCTGGAAGTTATTTTTTCTTTAAATTTTTATTTCATATGGAAAGAAATTATTATCATGTTTTGTGATTACTTTTAAATGTTATTAGAAATCATAGTCAGAGGACTTTTGCTAACTGCAAACCAATTTATAGTGCAGTATTCCTTGGATAAATTTGTATTTTGACCCTATTACTATGACTATCTCTGGTAGCCATTGAAAGCAAAGTACATCCCCAGATTTCTTATTTAAACTTAATGACACAGTACATACCACTACTAAACTACAGGTGGATCCTTAGGCACTTTAAATTGAAACAGTGGAACATCAGAACCGTTCATTTATTTTAACCAGCATATAATTAATTTATTTGTTTCCCTATTCATGGTCAGATAGCTATTTCTGTTTTCTCGGTGAATTAGGGTATCATGCATAACACACACGGTTTCTGCATGCTTCTTTCTATGTATTTTTTTGTGTGGAAAGAGAGTGTCTTTAAGGACGTGTGTTTTCTTCAAGTTCACAGGGAAGAAAAAGGTCTTTTTGTATTTTGACCAAAATCAGGAAAATTCGAGAAGGAGGAAATGTCCTTTCTCATACTGAGGACCTGACAGAGAGATAATTGGTGGTTTTCCGTAAGTGAGCTGCTTGATTGAAGTCAGATATTTACTTAGGTCTCATTACGTGTGGTTAGTTTGGCTAAGAATAGACACATCTAAAACCAGACATCAACATCTTAAAAGCCGCTCATGGGATAAACAACAGCTTCTTTCTTTAAGCCACTTAATTTTTGCCATCAAATTAATATTTCATTATTCCTTAGAGCTCCTGACATGGTCTTTATGGTTTTAAGATGTGCAACACACCATATGTACAAATTCTAAATAGTCTCGCAATTCCATTGAGAAAAGGTGCTGGAACTAAATATTTTAGTTTCCAGCAGAAGTAATTAACTGTGTGTAACGTTGAAATAGTTTATTTTAAGTGAGAATGAGCAAGATAATAAAAATAAAAATAAATAAATACAATTTCTGAATTGCTTATCTATAACATTGGCTTCTGTTTTCATATGTAAATATCTTGTTTAAAGCTGTTGATTGAGTCTCCTGCTGGTAAGCATATATTTTATAGCTTAAACCACTCTATATTTCACACAAGAGACTTCATAAAAGTGACAGATTTATTTTTTTTTTCACTGATCTCACAATTATCAATTATTTTTTATAGAACTTTTTGCATCATTTACTGAGAAGGTATTCATGGCTTTATGGACTCTTTGTTTTTTCATCAGTCATTTGGAATTAAAAGATTTATGAAGTCAAATGGTTTTTATCATGCTCTGATTCATACAAGTATGCTGGTTAAAATTGGTGATGTTTCAGTGAAAATAAATGTTCACAGTAATGAATTTACGCTTTTTAATAATGCAGAATAGGTGAATTAAGAAATAGGATGGCATGAATACATAGACAAAGACAGATTGATATGGGCCAAAATTAAAAAAAAAAAAGACTTTAATGAATTAATTGTATTTACTTATTTGTTTAATTATTGGTTATTTTTACTGGATTATTGTAACTCCTGAAAAAAAAAAAACCTGCCACATTTTGAGCAGTGATTCCACCAAACAAGCAGAAATGTAACAAATTGTCAAAAATGGCTAGAACAGTTGTGTCTGGGACATGCCAATAGCAACATACAAAAGGATATTTAAATTTCTTTTGTATTTAATACAAATCAGGGGCCAAAGAATTAGCAATTTGTAAACACTGTGGGATTAGGCATCATTTTAACCTAAATTTAGACACATTTTGGAAAGTTTTCTGTACAGCCCCCAGGGCAGGTGCACTGGTATTGATACACTCCATGAAGAATTTAGTCAGGTGGCTTTTAATAACACCAACGAGATCCCTTTATGCCTCTGTAATATGTGCTTCTGTAATAATACGCCTTTAACTAGAGTTTACATGGGTCCATTTCTGCCTGGCTCCCAAGACATGTACAAGAACTGTTCACAGCTTTGTACTGGTATGATTTTATACAGATCATTTTACATTAATGTGGAAGTGTATTTTTTTTAAAGAACATAACAGAGAGACACAGTATGACTTTCCTATCAAAAACACTCCAAGAAAAAGCAGCTACCAGTCTTAGTGGTCATTAGCAAATACCTGGATTAAATTCCATACGGAGGGAATCTGATTATCAAGACAGCTTTCTAAAAATGACAAGCAGACTGATTATAGAAAAGCACAGAGGATTACAGGAGAATGACCGTATCAGAGAAAAAAAAAGAGCAGAGTTAGAGAGCTTAATCTGAGCTGAGTGGAATAGGCCAACTGCAGCCAAGTAGGGTAGGATGGCTCCGTCAGAGCATAGCAAAGTAGGCCAATAGTGCTGGCAATGAGAAAAGGAGTGTGAGCCAACTCTATCAGGAGGAAAAGAAGAGCTGAGAACAGTTCCTCTGATGAAGAGTGTAATGAGCCAGCCTCTTTAAAGAGAGAATCAGACCACGCTCATCAGAAAATAGAATTGTACAGCTATAGCACTTAAAAAGCTTGAAATCAGTATTACTTGATTGGAAAGAACTGTAAGTATAATGCCAGAAGAGGCGGCTTTAGGTTGGAAACAGTCGAAAACCATGAAGTACTCCATGAAAAATAGCATGACATGCAGTTTACCATAGTGAGATAGACTACTAAGGAGAAAGTGAGTGAAGCCGTGGCTTACAGAGCTCTTGGAAATGTGTGTTGATCAATGTTGCTAACATAGTAGCAAGATCAGTGACTCAACAAGTGCCTCTCACTGTATTTACTTTCCATCAGTATTTCTGTCCTCTACTGTGTCTTCCAATGATACATTGAGAAGAGGAGACAGGTAATCATAGGACTTTTCAGGAATGATTTTGAGAGAAATAGAATCTAGTAATGCTTTCCATTCATTACAAAGTATGATGTAAAAGCAAAGTGAAGTGATTACAGTAGCTGTTCAGTCACTGACGAATGGAACCAAGCAGTAAAGGTTTAAGGTAATTTTTTGATAAGTTAAAGAAAATATTTTCCACTTTATACCTTAGAAAGTTTGCATTGAATTAAAAAGTAAAGTCTTTTTTTTGAATAACAAATTGCAAATCTGAGACAAGCAGATACCTCTGAATGGATGTTGGGGAAACACATCACACTTCCTCTAAAATAATAACAATTCATGCAACAACAGCAGAATAAATGTCTTTGTGCTTTTGTTTAAATAACTTTTATTTTCCTTTAATAATTTCACCATTACTATGATGACCTCCTTCAGGTTAGAGGACTGGCAAGCTGTTTCCAAAGACAGGATGAGGCACAGTACACAGCTGTCACTGATTTTCATGTTCCTCAGTACATGTGTATTGGTCATTGCAGACAGAAATCCACTGGAGTATCTTACTGAAGGCAAAGTAGAGGCAGGCAACTTGGAGGTTAAATTTTTCAAAAAGAAATAATAACCTGATGTTGTTACCATCTGTTAATTTTCTTAATTTGTACTTTATTCTGCCTCATGAATCCCTCTAGAATGATAAATGGTGGATGTTTTCCTACTTCTTCCTCTCCCAGAGCTTGATCCACGGTTATGGTAATGATTAATCCCTGAATATTCATTAGCCTTTCTGCATAATCCTGATCTAGGAATGACAGTAAGGAGGATTCCTTATAATAGAATGATGTAATACTCTGGGAAATTAGTCACTGAGAGTTCCAGTACAATAATGTTACATTACAGAGAGATAATGACAAGAGTAGAAAGTCTTACAGTGACACAGCATGTCTGTAAAAGTCTCTGGATTACAGAATCAAAGTGTTTTCTACAACCCCTTGTCCATGTCAGGCTTTAATAATGCTTCTCATCATGACATTAGACAAAAGAGACTGAATTTGAGTTATTCTAGTAGCTTCAAGCCAAAACTGCAAATCTGGGTTGTGTCTGATAACCTCAGTTGGGGAAAAAAAAAAAAAAAAAAAAAAAGTCTCTTCTAATTCTCTAGGGACTGTCTATTATAGGCAAATCACTTTCAAGAAATGAGGTACAATTTGTGGTAAATTAACATTCCTGAGAGTGAATAGTGTCTGAATTTCTGCCAGAGAATGAAGCTGCCCTGGAGACTTGCATGTGATGCAAAAGTTGAGCGTCCAGGCAACCATCTGATGAAGTTTCATTTTGGCCTCTGTCTAAAAATAACGGTGAAGTCATAACAAAAGACAAAAAAATGTATGCATGAAAGCTTATAAGAAAAAAAACAAACAACTTCTTTCAAGTATGTGCAGCAATTAGCAACAAAAAAGATGCAGAAGAATGGAAAGATCACTTAGTATAATGTTTAATAGAAAATAAGCAAGTAGGGAACACTGGGAGTAAAGAAAGAAACATGATAATATGTAGAATGCCCTTACACTATCTCAGTTTAAATCTAGCCTGAAAACTTTTCTATTTGCATTGACTATTCAGGTTTAGCTTCCTCTTTCCCCATTTTATAAAGGACTTTGAACTGACTGCTTGATGTTAAAAGCTGTATATAAATTGAAACTCTATTATGCTTCAGAGCAGATAAAGATACTGCAAACACAAAGAAAAACTTTCAAATGAGACACACTACAGCTGGAAATGCAAACCACATTAATCCAAGAGGTTTTTGGTTTTTAGTTCTGCCAAAGGGAGATGGAGGTCAAGGGTGAAGTCTTAAGGAATATAGGAAGGGATATGAAACAAAATCATAAAGGATAGTAAAATAGCTGAGTAACAAATGAAAGCACACACTGTCAGATGAGTCCAAGAGACTAGGCAGGAGTCCAGCAAATACGGTTGCAATATTAAAACAAGGAATGAAAATCATCAAGAAAATTATAGACACACTAAATGTCTGTATGTGGGGATGGAAGGTGGAAAAAGTAAGTGACACAGAGGGAGTCATCAGATGACTGCACGAGGTTACATTTTACAGCACGTGCAGAACACTTGGGGTTTGTCACAGTTCATGCAGGGCAGCAGTAAGGGCATCCTAAATGTTAGATAAAATCTGGCCATATTGAAGTTAATGTGAGTTTTGACACTGACTCTGACGGAGCCAACATTCCATTCATTAAAGGGGAACTTAAATACCCGCCTCAGTGAGGTAGTAAAAAAACCTGTTATTTCATTTTGCAGAGTGGAAACTTGGACTCCAGTGGAACTAAGGTCATACTCTGTAAAGATTTGTTGCCTCTGTAAGGTCTAGAGGACTTCAAATTTTATCAACCATGTGTCTGGCATGTAGACTAAGATCTCAAAACAAGAATTAAGTGTTCATCTTTTCACTACAATATTCAGGTAAAATTAGTTTGGTAACTTAAATCAAGAAAGCTGCCTTGAGCTAAGCCAACAGGAGTAAGCTTACACTAGACATTGAGAAAAAAACTTGGGCTTCTCCAGCCATGCCTAGCCAAAAATCCTGTTTTGTGGTTGAGGGTTTTACTTATGAAAATTTCTATGAAGAACTGGGAAATATGTCTAATTAGGTCAGGCTTGGCATGACACAAACACAGTCACATAGTCTTGTTTCAGATCAGGAGATGCTCATAGTTCACCAGAAGAAATACCAGAGGAAAAATTCATCAGGTCCCCAGTATATAGATTAGTAATACCTTAGGAAATACTAAGTAAAGAAGTTTGTAACCCAGCCCTTCAAATTCAGCATAAGAGGGAAACAAGTCCTAAGCATAAGCATTTATTTATATTCCTTGAATTAACTGTGCATGATGTTTTCCTTTTAGAGAAATGCTGGAGGACTTGTTGAATACTTGTCACATTAAACAATTATTGACAAAAAAACCTCTGAATTAAAATGTGGGAAGTACAACCTAAAACACTTATCCCTTTTCAGAGTCGAATGCCCTGCTTAAAATTAAAAGTCATGCTCGGTCTTTTATT
>NW_010291538.1:33714-99973 GCF_000700745.2 Antrostomus carolinensis | reverse complement strand
GCTGATGAAGCTAGTCTTGCTTTATTTGCTGTTTGCATTATTTGTTATGACATAGTGTTATCAAGGTAGGAGATTGTATATTAATTCCAGACAATCTGACTCACTCATTGTGGTGGTTATGGCTTGTAAACCTCCTGATGTGTGGGAATGAACATTGCTCAGGAACTTAAGTCCTCCCTCATCTAGTTTTTGGTTTCTGGTGGTGCTAATAGAGATTTCCATTTACTATAGCAAAGCCTGTGAATAATGAACATCTGTATATAATTAAAGATATTCTAGATAGGACAAAAAAAAGCTTTTTTTTTTTTTTTTTTTTTTTTTTTTTTTTTTTTTTTTTTTTTTTTCCCCCCCCCACACGGAGGTTTTTTTTTTGGCTTATAGGGCCCCAGATCAGAAGGGATTTTAAGCATTATTGGACCCTCAACCTTTACCTAAGTCTCATTTTCAGTGTGTAAGGCATATACAGACTTTTGCTTTGCAATTGGTTGGAACGTCAAATTGTTGTTTTCAGCCAGCTGGAAGCTCACTGTGCTTCCTCTAAAACAGGGACTATGTAAACACTTCATTGAAAATCGCCAAAGCTTCAACTGCTGAAACCTTAGCTAAAAACTGCGTGAGCTCAATTAACTTTGAAAATAAAGGAGCAATAACAAGGTCTGTCCCGTTACCTGAGTTGCAGCTGCAAGGCCATAGTTGTAGTTGGATTCAGGAAGGACATCTGCTTGTGCCTCAAGCTTCTTGGACCTATTTCTAAACAATGTGGTTTTGATCTCCCATATCTCCTTAAGTTTTTGCTTAATGTACGAACCCTCCATCTTCCTTGCTGCTGGGATTTTCCTCATGACTATCTGTCCTGGAGTCTGGCAGCTTCTCCCAAGTCTTCTTGTGCATGAATTATTACACTGTTCCTACTGCAGGGATCAACAAAACATCCGGTCTTATTGAAAATTATTTTCAAACATTATTTATGTATAGAGTTGATAGCTAATATGGGGTTTTTTTAGTCATGTAATATGTTTGTTATATTTCATACACTCGATGTTCTGTTTCTTTTATCAGCCAGGGACCACTCTTTTGGAAGGACAGATCCTTTGAAGGAAAGAAATTAAATTGTCAAGTGAAACTATTCATTCCAAATAATTTTTCAATTCTTGACCAGCTACAGCCTTAAGGTTGTCTATCCATAAACCATTGAGCTGGACTAGAGTATTGCATATCACTCTGGAGCCAAAAATAATTCTTTTTATTCTTTTCCTATAGAAAAACAAAGAAAAAAAAAGAAAAAGAAAAAGAAAAAGAAAAAGAAAAAGAAAAAGAAAAAGAAAAAGAAAAAGAAAAAGAAAAAGAAAAAGAAAAAGAAAAAGAAAAAGAAAAAGAAAAAGAAAAAGAAAAAGAAAAAGAAAAAGAAAAAGAAAAAGAAAAAGAAAAAGAAAAAGAAAAAGAAAAAGAAAAAGAAAAAGAAAAAGAAAAAGAAAAAGAAAAAGAAAAAGAAAAAGAAAAAGAAAAAGAAAAAGAAAAAGAAAAAGAAAAAGAAAAAGAAAAAGAAAAAGAAAAAGAAAAGAAACTTTCTATTACTGGCCTAAGTTGTGACTCAGATTTCTGTAAAATTAAGTTGTACGCATTCTTACACATTTCTGATTTTTTTTTTTACCTTTAACCACTATAATTAAAGCTATATTACAGATGAGGGAGACAAAAAGGTTAAGTACCAATACATTAAAAATAAAACCCTTCAAAATACTTTTCATATACATAGTACACAGGTTACATGAAAGTAATTGATATAAAAGTTTTATTTATGCTAACATTGTCCAGGCTATATGATTCAACTTAAGCTGAACCATTCAAGTCTTGTAGTCTGAGTCTGATAGTGGGTGAGCAAGTGGAAGTAAAATCTGAAGTAAAAAGAAAACCTAATTATGAGACTGAATGCACGACCGTTTGTATGTGAAGTATATTCTAGTATTTTATATACAGGAGAAGGCACAGAAATAAATTAGTTACAAAACCAGAGAGAATAAATGTATATTTAAAAAATAAGGGGAGTAGTATTTTATAAACATGGAAGTACAGGTGGGCTATTGCATGCTGGATAATCACTGTCAGCAACTAGCAATGTTGTTATTTATTTTTAATTATCAGTTGTTCTCTAAAATATTCATAGAATCATAGACTAGTTTGGGTCTGAAGGGACCTTTAAAGGCCATCTAGTCCAGCCCCCCCTGCAGTGAGCAGGGACATCTTCAACTAGATCAGGTTGCTCAGAGTCCCATGCAACCTGACCTTCAATGTTTCCAAGGATGAGGCTTCTACCACTTCTCTGGGCAACCTGTTCCAGTATTTCACCACTCATTGTAAAAAAATTATGCCTTGTATCTAGTCTAAATCTGCCCTCTTTTTGTTTAAAACCATTACCTCTTGCCCTACAACAGCAAGCCCTGCGAGTCTCTATCTTTCTTGTAAAACCACCTTTAAGTATTTACAGATAGCAAGAAGATCTCTCTAGAGCCTCCTCTCCTCCAGGCTGAATAACCCAAACTCTCTCTGATTTTCTTTATAGGAGATGTGTTCCAGCCCTCTGATTATTTTTTGTGGCCCTCCTCTGGACCTGTTCCAACAAGTCTCTGTCTTTCTGTCATTCACATCACTATTCTTACTAACCTGCTACTGTTAAAAGCTCTGCTGTTCTGAATGGGGGTAACAGTTCCAAGATTTGCAAGGTCTGGGTTGGTTGCAAAACAGATTACTAGTAGAATCTAGTTAATAACTGCTTCTCCATTTTGTCTTTATATTTCTTCCTTTTTTTTTTTTTTCTAATAAATGGCTTACAAATATTGGCTATATTAGATGACAATTCCAGTATCCTAGGAAAATGCATACAAGCATGTGAATAATTTGAACATTGAGTATATATGTAAGTAATCAATCCTTCCAAGATCAAGCCATAAACTTGCAGGATTAAGAATTTGCCAGTGTCTCAAAACTAGTATCATTCTACAGTCTAACACAAAATATGCTTTTTCAGTTTTGTCTGTAATTCAGACTGAAAAGAATATGCTTAAAATCATGTATTTGAACAAAAAAAAGCATTAATTTAGAATATATAATTGAAAAGCATCTTACTACTAGAAAAGAATGCAATAAATCTGAAGCAAGTTTCCTCTGAAGAAATTAAAAGGAAAAGAGATCTATAGAGAACTTAGGACCTGATATGCAATGGGAAATGCATGTCTTTCACTGACCAAAAATAGGTTTTATCTCCTATAGAAAGCAAATAGCTGTCCTTATCCTTCAGCCTCTCCACCCGTTGCATAGTGCAGGACTTCTTAGTGTGGTTCTAGCACTCAGGATCCCCCAGATTCTCCAGACTTTTCTCTATGTCTCCATGCCTCCCAATTCCTCCCATTGAGGAAACTGTTGTGGAAGAATAGAGGACATATAACAGGATTTAACTAATGAAAATAATTAAATAAAGTATTAGCATTTGCACTCCTTTATCAGTAATTCCAAAATGAGATAAGTAAATAAAGTTGCAGCCTAATTAAACTGTATTCATTTTATCTTATCTATTTCTCCCCAAGTGTCCTGGACAGCTGTACCTTACAAAACAGATATCAGAGATGCTTAAAGAGTAAACTCTCATTAGAGAGGTACTATTAAGCATGTATCATTTGTATGCCATCTCCACCTGCAACATGCAGTTTTACAACTCCTTTTGTACTGAAGTACAAATAAGGTAGTATAGAATAAAAAGGTAAAACAGAATAAAGACATGTTCCCTGTTCATTGCTAGCATGAGATATTTCTCCAGTGACAAAAAGCAAGGGAGTCCTGAACAGAACACTATTATTTCTGTGTTATCACCTCTCACTGAGATACCACAAGTCCCAGCACATTTGGTATTTTCCTTATCATCCCTATTGTAGTCATCACCTGCCTATATAAGAATCCCAGATTTCACTCTAAAAAAGAAATGCTCTTGCACTCATTTTGAAATGAGAATTGTTTAATGGCTTTTCATAGCTTGGGTTCCTGGTACAGCTTCTAACCTACTTTAATGTTTTTATCTAATAGCAATTAGGATTTTTTTGATAGCAAAAGCAACAACTCAGAAGTGTAACTAGCTCACCCTACATAAATTTAGTAGAAAAAGCTATCTTTCAAGCACTTGTCATGACTACTGTTTCAAAAACCTGTGACTAGCACCTTATTTCATCCCCAAACTTGTCATTTTGGCTCATTTATCAAAAGCACTTACTTCAGTCTCAGCCAGCTGCAAAACCATTTGAAGTTATCTTGCCAGAGAAGGAGCGTTCATATCCTGCTCAACCTGAAAAGCACCTTTGCTCTTTACATACCAGAAGGTAAATATACTATAAAAATGCCAAGGCTTACCACAGTTCAGGTATTTGAGAGCCTCATGAAGAAAAGACACACAGAGAACCTGAATAGATGCTGTCCATTAACTTTTCAAAGAATGCAAGAACATAATTCTTAACTCTCTGAGGTGAGCAAGTCATCAGCTCACTCCTAATTCATTCCTCTCTTAACAAGCTTATAGAGCAAACCACTACAGAGAAGAGTGTGCTTTAAAAAGCGATCCACACTTTAAAGGCAACCCCACTCCCCAGCTGTGCTGTGAATCTTCTCAGGAGACAAGAGCTATGCATGGCCTTTCTTAGGGCACAGTGTAGCATTTACTATTAAAATTAAGTGGCAGCAACAATATAATTAAAAATCCCTTTCATTTCTTTTCCTTCGTAAAGCAAAGGGTGCACAGATTTGAACAATGTTCCTAACAATACAGCAAATATCTAATTGGGCTCTAGAGATGGCACCTTTATAGTAAATGTTATGTTCCTGTTGAGATCTCCCTGCTCTTGAAGATAGGGGTTTCTACCAGGAATGGTAACAGATGCTTACATTTACCAGTATTAGCAGATGCCACTTTATTAAAGACAGCATGGGAATGAACTCCCTGAGTTTGAATTTCATAAAGTTTGTTAAAGAAATATTTTTGAAAAGAGAGGAAGAAACTATGTTTTAATGATGTTCACATGTTTCCCCAAAGAGTGAAAGCTGATATGTGCAGGCATCGAAAGCATTACATGCTAATATCATTAAAGTGGGGGAGGGTACCTAGAAAAAGCATAAACGTAAATGTTGTTGACCTCCCTGGCAAGAGGCTGAAAAGGAACTTGCTCTGGGAAGTCAAGACTTTTTTCCTCTGTAACAACTAGGTAGGTGATGCCTGTCTTGCAAAATTTATGGTATCATTTTATTTATAGCAGATGTCCCCTAAAAGCAAACAGTTTTGCTTTATGCTACACAAATCTTATGGATAATTACAAAATATAATGTGGAGGTTCAGTAATGCTGCAGACATAAACAGTGTTTTCTAAAATGGGTTATGAATGAAAAGAGAAAAAAATATCCAATACTGATCTAAGGCTTGAAGATAAAAGTTTAATCAAAACAAGACTTTTGCTGATGCTTTCTAGAAACTTGGTTTTTTAAGGGGAAAAGGTAAAAGTTGAAACTTTGTGTAGAGCCCACTGATTAAATTACCATTTACTCAAAATGAGTATTGCAGTTCCAATAAAGATGATCAGATGCCAAAATAAGCTTTAAGTAGTATTAGTAGTTATGGTCAGAGACCTATAACCCAAGAGTTTCGTTTGGATGTGGGTCTTTTTTTCATGCAGGGAAAGAATCTTACTTTAATCTCTTGCTCAACCTAAGTAAAACTAGCTCAATTCATCAGTTTCATTTTCTTAGTGGAACAGATATGATAAACCTCATGTTCATTTAAGCTATGGTGGTTTTCTTCCTAAGAAGGCATTGATGAGTTGCATCTTGCAGAAATTTAATCATCTCAAACCAATTAAAAGAATCAAGAACAATTAAACTGGACATTGTAGTGCCACAGAAAAGTTTTACCAATAGAGGAGCTGATTAAAGAGGAAGTGCCACCTTTCTATATCAAAATTTTAATTCCCCATTTTAAAGTCTTTCCAGTTTCAAATATAAAATTTGATCCTTCAAGCCCTTGGGCATGAACAGAATTGCTGTTGGAGGGGTGCTTGCTTCCTTATTTTTTTCCCCTAATTAGCAAAGTTCAAGATGGAAATAAATGAACTTTTTTGAAAACTAAATACAAATGGACAGAAACAATACATTTGTGAATTCACTATTCATTATGCATGGTTTGTAAGAATGCATATTTCAAAAAGAAAGTCATTAATGTAATTCTATTGTTCTGATTTACAGGTCTTCGTGATAGTTTAAGCAATAAAATGTTTAATCTCTCTGGATTGCAAAAGCAGAAACACCTGACAAGGACAGGAGATTGACAGAATTTGTAAAAATATATTTTATACTTATGTTACATATTTGTAATTTCAAGGACATAATTCACAATGACCCTTTTGCAATGTTGTGTAGGTATTGTTCTACACTGATTTGCATTAATATATACAGAAGAGTTTTCCTCTCTTATTACTGCTTCAGAGGATATGCTTGTCATTAAAATTCTGGTCACAGATGTGGGTTAAAATATCTCTAACCTTTACAAATGTATTATGTGGCACTACTGACATAGCTTTTATTGCAGATAAAATCTATAACAAATTCTCTGTGTGACAGGAGAGGAACATGATTTGTATTAAACTCAGATGATAGAGATGCATTCCTTGCTTGTACTTTTAAAATGTTTTGGATATAGTAACAATGAGTTAGGTTTTCTACTCCATTGCAGTTAGAAAGCCGTTAAATATATTCATTTTCATTTAGCTTTGGAATTTTTATAAGTTTTCCTAAAAGTGGCTTTCAAAACTCATTTCCAGTCTTGGTTGAATCCATCAGAAGTAAACAAGAAATCAGTTTATTAGGACAGACTACCTAACATCTATCACTGAAAATTTCTTATAACCTACCTTAAACACACCCCACAACCCTCTGCTTCTGTTTCCTAATTTCCATTGGTACTTGCATGTCTAAAAGAGTTTCACATTAATGTATTTATTTTCCAAGTATATTTTGCACATCCCTTTGTATAAACAGCATCCTGAACATCACTTCAACTTGCTCATCACGCAGTAGCAAGGTAGTACTTGGTAGCCACTGGTTATAGTCACAGTGTTGTCATCCTGGATATGTTTACACAAGAAAGTTGCATCAGTTCACAAGCTGAAGGCATGTGTTTAAACTAGTCTCTAAAAGATATTATTCCCCAATATTTTTTTTCCTACAAGAGTACCTTTTTTTGTTTATATTAGCTGGGGCTGATTCCATTCTTGTTGCAAAACAAGAGTTTCCTTGGATAAGGTGATGGTTACCATTCGTAGTTATATTGGCATAACTGCCACTGAAATCTTACAACCAGATCTACCACTGTGTCATTAAGAGTGCTGAGGCTGTCACTGTGCAGATGGAGGAGAGGGCTTGCTGCAGGTCGAGACTTAGACATTGTAAGTTTATTGTTCTTAACTTGTACAGCTGGAGACTTAACTGGATTCTGATGTCAAACCCACTCTTTAGGATGAACCTGTCCTAATGAGCACAATGCAATACAGTCTTCCATTTCACAACATAGTAGACAACTGTATCAGAACTTGTTACTGTATTCATGCATTATCCATGTGATTATATAATACAAAAGCTTACTACTTTTTTTTTCCTTTTTTAAAGAGAGTTACACCAAATGATTGTTGTGGCTTCAGCTGTCAGAGTGAATTCACAAAATATATTTGAATCTCATGTTTACTGATGGAGAGAGGTATATCTATATTAGTGGATGATCTTTAACTAGGAAGTGTTTCATTTGGGAAAAGGAATTGCAAAATGGGGGGAATTTAACCAAAGAATAAATAAAATTTAATTATATTAAATTAGCTAATATGGATTATGACATCTTCAGTTTCTATCCCAGGAAACATCAGAAAAATGTAAGAAAATCCCATTCTAGTCACAGAGCTGGTCTACAAGGATGTGGTCGGGGTAAGAGGGGCAGATCTGACATGAAAGTCAGTGCTGCAGCTCTTCAAATCAGTCCAAATGGATATGTGTGGACTGGAGAAAAGTTTTTAAGGGGCAAAGAGGATTTCATTCAAATGAAAGATCTCTGGATCTTTAATTCTCAAGCTGTTTTCTCTCCTTGTACAGTCTCTAGCACCTTGGACATCCAGGAACAGTCTAGGGTTATGGAGTAATTCAATGCACAATTAGGAAGGAATAAGCTTTTTGAAGAGTTGACACAATTGTCTGCAGACCCTTGGTGAAGCACTCTGTATTGGCTGTAATGGAGAGAGAGAAAAAATTGCACAAAATTTTGTTATTTAGGGATACTTATTGATGAAAGGGTGTGAGGAAGAGAACCAAACAAAAATCAGTTAAAGAGTGGCATGGGAAGTTACAAAACTACTGAATTTTGGATGGGATGAGGGGTGGGCTTTGTCTGATTAAGATGATGCACATTTGATTTTGAAGGCTTCCAATGCCTTTTTTTTCCTACAGAAAGGAGGTATTTGAAAAGGAATTCACAGTCTCTGATGTATCAAAAATGTGTATCGTTCAGCACTGAGGTGTTGTTGGGTGTGTACTGCTCACCACTGCTGACATGCGACAGGGATTGTTCAGAGCTGGAAGAGTAATATCCAGTGCACTAGCTGTACACTCAGAATATAAGAAGGAAAAGTGAAATAAACCTCTCAATGTTTTTAACTGCTAAGCTCTTCTTATTTAACCCTTCCTTCAGTGCAGTAAGAATTTATGACAGTAATTGAAGACCAGATATTCAAGGGTAAGAACTGGGATATGGTCCACCACCGAGCTACCATCTGCACCTTCAGATTCACTACAAACCTGCTGTATGCCGGCACACTACTGAGTGCTAAGGAATAGGTCATGCTAACAGATGCTTTGGGCCCCATAAATGAGTAGTCAGTTCTTCCCAGTGCCCTCTCACAGTTAACGTCTTAAGTCAACTTCTGTTGATAGCAAATCCTACATAAGTATGTATATATTTTGACATTCTGATTTAGACACAGCAGAATGTATACATAGAGACTCGTTTCCTCATCTAGAAAAGAGTGCATTAAAATCAAGAACTCTCAAATTATTTCAATGTTTCAAATTATTTGATTGATGAGTTTTCAACCCCTCTGAACTCAGACCAATAAAGTAGCCAAAGAGCTGTAAAACAAAATCTTTGTAAAATAAAGTATTTGACCAGTGAAATGTTTCTTTTTAGAATTGCAATAATGTGAGGGGGTTCTTGATAGAAAGAGGATTATGTATACTAAGGGTCCCCAACCCTGCTGCTGGATTTTTTCTGCAATTCGCTTACTTAATAAGATTGTGGGAACAGATACCTTTTTTGTTGTTGTTGTTTTAAATTTCTTTAATTTAGTCATGATGCTAAATCATTTCCAGAATCCTACATGGAGTATAGTAGTCTGAGAAGTGTAGAGAATACTAGATGAGGCTTTTTCTAAATACCAAATTTCCCTATGTGTAGAATGGGAATAATGATGTTAAAACTACTTTTTTGAGAAATTCTAAAGAAAATTGCTATATGAAGAATATACATACATAGTGTTTGTATGACAATACATATCCAAACAGTGCATTTATATAAACCTACATAATATTAATAATAAACTTTCTGATCTTATTGCATTTTAAGTTATAGTTTATTAACTATCTTATTAATTTACATTTTAATATCAACACAAAAAACCTGATGAAAAACACTTAAGATTCTCATTTACTGTTAACTCACTTTGTGTCAGGTTCTAACACCAGTGACAGCAATTTCATAAAGACATTAATGAATTTTACATTATATTAATGAGAATGAATGTATTTCTCATCAAATGAGATGTACCAGATTCTGGCCAGAAAAGAGTAACTGAGTTTGCAAAAATGTTAAAACGTAGTACATTTCTGAGAGAACAATTTGCAGTATACATGAGAGAAAGCTGATAGCATTTGTTCATATTGTAAATTATATAACTCTTCTCCATGTAGTATACTTCTACTGAAAGAGAAGGAGAGGGAATTTGCCTTGCTTTAATGCCTTTTTCAGGGGTGCTGAACACAGATGGATACATTTGTATTAGTCTAAAATTATGTGGCAAAGAAGGTAGAAATCTGCTATAAATAAAATTCCAAGCCATTTCAGTCTTCACTGTCATTAAATGTCAGATTAAAAAAAATCATTTATGTTTTTCATGATAAACAATAAAAACTACTTTTAGTTTCTTTTCCTCTGGCAGAAGAAAATGCAGGAAAATATCACTGAATTTCTTTCTAATTTTGGCAAAAGAATAATTTTATTTCTTAATTATAACAAATATTTTTGTTCCATTTTCTACGTGATTTTCAGTAATATTTCCTTTAAATACAGTCTTTATATCTGCAACAAATTCAACCTTATTCAGATATGTGACATACCATTGAAGTCAACGGACCTGTCTGTATATGACATGGATTTTAATTTCAGTCTCTCCATCTGTCATATATAGTCATGTCAGTGTGATTCAGGTTGAATGAGCTCTCAGCACAAGCCAGATCCTGCAAGGTGCTGAGTGCCCTGAACTCAAACCAGCTTCAAAGGAAACATTCATTGCCTCCTAGCATATCTGGCTCTATATACAGTATTTCCTCATATTTCTCCATAATTACCTTAGGAAATACTTTGAATAGTATAAATATTGAGTTGAGCCAACTGCCAGAGCCAGCCTTACTGTTTTTTGATAGATCTGTGAAAAGTTGCATTTGGGTTATTTTTCGAGTTTTTTTGCACACTTTTTCTTATCACTCCCTTCTCTCCATGTAACAATTTTTGTTCATGCAGTCATGCCCACCAAACACAAAATGTTAAAGGTCTTTTGGAGAATAGGATGTCGACTTATGCTACACACAAAGGCTGAATGTATGTGGAGTGCACGTGTGCCTCTGTCTCTCAGTGTTTGTTTTGGGGCAAACAATACTTATATTCGCTACAACACCTTTTTTTTTTTTTTTTTTTTTTTTGCAAAAGTGGAACCCAGTTGCCTCTAACTGTCATCAGCCTGAAGAAGTCCCTGTCAACATAAAGGAAATAGCTAGCAATAAACTTATTTCCCCTCTCTATGAAATGAAATCTTCCTCTCCCTTCCCACCCATCCCACATCAGTCAATGTTCACAGCTGCCATTCCTCTGAGAGCAAATTTGTAAAAACTGGACAGGTATCTCCAACAGGACAGCTCTTCATGAATTAATATTATTCCCACATGGTGAGTTTTGGGGCTAAACCCACTGAAGTTGCAAAGAGTTGCATACAGATATAGATAAGGGAAAGAAACAGAGATGGGTTATTCCAGCCTGAGCCAGGACTGGCAGAGGAGAGAACCCTTCTCTGCAGCCTACACTTCTCTGCAGCTTGAAACAGCACCTAGACATGACATGACTGAACCTGCCCTCAGCTTCTGCCTGTACTGTCACAAAAGACAGCATCTTTGGCAGTACAACCCAAAATAATCTAAATTATATTTGCACTGATAAATATATCCAAGGGTTCTAGATAAGAGCAAATAAATATAATCCTGCTCACTCCATCCCGGAGTTTTGCAAGGAGATGAGATGTCTGCATGAATCAGATCTGCTGAAAAAAGTGATGATACTGTAATAAAACCATGAATATTAATAACAGGACAAAGCATACAAGAAAGAATCACGAGAGAGTGACATAGTAACGAAAAGGTGGATAAGGTTTACACTCTCTATGGAGTAATTTCTTTGCATTACATAACCCAGTGGAAAAGGCTAAAGTGGTTGCTTAAATTCAATCTTCAATATTGCTTCTCTGCAAAAAATAAATGTGATGAATTAAAAAGTAAGACTTGCATGAAGAATAGCATTGCCTGAATTCCTGAGCAAACAGAAAACTAACCCAGAAAGATTTCTTTAAAAAAAAGATTTAGTGGTTTGTTTGACCTTATTAGCTCTTCTTTAGCAATTTCATTGATTTTTGCCCATCAGCCCTCTGTTTCAAATCAGCTTCAAGACTTACAGGGAACAGAGTTTGGTAGTATGCAAATCACTTTTAATGAAAAAGAGCTCCTAGAGGCAGCCAGAGAACTGCAAAATTTAATTCATCCAGGTGCTAAAATTCACATCTGCCTAAACTGTTATCATTCACTTCTGAAAGGGGGAAGAGGATTCGGATTGCTAAAACAAGAAGTAAGAGGAAGTAATAAATATAACTTAGGAAACAGGTCTCTGGTCAAAAAAAAAAAAAAAAAAAGTAACTAGATTTTCCACTGAAAACTCCTGGGATGAGAGTCTCAAAACAATGTCAGTGTAGACATTAAATTGTTACTAATTGTAATGCTAAATGGGTATCATAATCCATGAATTGCCTGTGAAAAACGTCTCAGAATAAACATGTTCATCTTTGACACTGCAGTTCCAGCACTGCTCCCCATATTTACTTGGAATAAAAGACTACAGATCCATTTAATTAATCCATCTCCTCTGGAAACTTGCTGTTGCTGCTTCACAGGTGGAACCTCAGTTTAAAGGTAAAATGGGGGGTTGAGGGTTGCCTACCTTAGGTGACCTGGATTGCTCATTGAAGGAATAGCTCTTTCTCGCTCTCCATTTTGAATATAGAGATAGTTAGAAAGACAAGGCTCCTAGTTTTGTATTTAAATTAAGCATTTAATGCTGGGTTTTATTAATATGCTCCAGGATTAGCAAGCAATTAAAAATTCCTAGTCTTTAAAAATACATTTCTTTATTCAGATCTTTGGCCTCAATCCCATGAATTAAATAGATATATATATGTTTAATTTTATGTACTGTGTAGAGTTACACAGAAATTACCAGAAATAGAAAATAGGAAACTAAACAATAGCTTAAAACTTTCAGGAATCAAGAACAAAATGGGAACATTCTCAGTTGAGTGTTATTTAATATACTTGATTATTATATTGTTCCTGAAATTAAATAGCAAATCTCAAAATGGTACTTGCAAAATGAACATTTCATATATTAAAATACTACATTTGTAACTGGGGATTGCTGTACAATGTTGGTACAAACATTATTGAATTCACTCGACTAATCTTCTGTTGCACTGCATGGACCAAACACGAGTCTGCTGTGGGGGATCAAATAGGAAAAGAAATAACATGAACTAATGCCATGAAAATACCCAAAGCCTCCAAGTGAATCAGTCACTGAAGACGTCTACCTGTCATGTTCCCAGTCCTCTTTTCAATTGCAAAGACAAAAGTCGTGAACGGTTAAGTCATTAGGCAGTCCTAAATTGCAGGTCCAGGAAGCAGTGAGAAAGCTCTTCAAGAGGACCCGGTGCTCCAGGGAGCTGGTGTGAGGTGTAGAATTCACAGCAGGGAGGAGAGTTAGAAGGGCTTACAGGGGACAATGTGGGGGAGGCCCTGACGCAAGTAAGGAGGCAGAGATCCAGGGAAGATGATTTAGATTTCACTTCCACTCAAAAAGTGTATGAAAGAATTATCAGGTATCCAGCTCACCCCTCAAGCCATTCCAGCAACTAAAGGCAGAAACACTAATACTGTGTTTACAGAGAGAAGAAACACTTGATCTTTTATAATGACAATAGACTGACTCTTTTGTCTTGTTCGATGACATTATATTCATAAGACACAAGCAGAAGAAGCCCCAAGTACCTTTGAAAATACAGCTACACTTACATGAGTACTCACGAATCCCTTTCTTTCCTGAAGTTTAGCAAATGTGATTTGTTTCAGTTGGTTACTCCCCCCCAAAAAAAAAAAAAAAAAAAAAGTGATAAATCTGTACAGGATGTCATACTGTAATACCAAGCCATATAATCAGATATGATGACTGTACTTTTAAAGAACTCACTGTGAATTATGATACATAATCTTGAATACTAGTAGATAAAACTTCTAAAATAAAGTGTTTCTGAAATTTGTGCTACTCTTTGTAGAACAGAATCCCACATTAAACAAATCAAATGTCTTAGATTTTTTTATTTATTATTCATCAATGCACATACCATTTTTTTATTTGTTCTTGCTGAACTTATTTATACACATACAAGTTTTCCCTTATATACTTAAAAAAACAAAACATCAGGCACTTTAGAAATTTAACATAATTGGTTTTACCAGAAATAGCTGGCCCTCTGAGGTGGATAAGATAGACAGAATAGTTTTATGAAAAGAAAATAAAACTCTAAAACTCTTTTTGTTTCAAATTATTCTAAAACATATGCATATTTAATTTCCACAGATTTTGTAATTATTTTTTTTATTCGCTCTAAAAAAAAAAAGTTGGAAAGTGAGTAAGACTACAACTATTAACAGAATAAACTTTCCCATATTGCCTTTTTTTCTCTATAATTATGATGTTTATGGGTGGAGTTCTAACATGCTGGTATTTGGAAGTCTATGGTATTCTACCTTATTCTGTCACCTGGTATTTTCAGTAGGTTTTTGTTCCCCTATGTGGTGTTCCTCAGAGTCCTTTTTGATGCTCAGAGCCTAAGAAGATACAAGACTTTCTCATGATAATTTCAGAGGGTCAGTTAGCATAATTATACATAACAGAGTACCTATGTGAATTGTGTTATTTTATAATATTTTTCTGCTTTCCTTTCTTTTCTTGCCTTCTCTCTTCCATATCCACTTTTCAACCATTTCTTAATTTTACTAGACTATATTTTAAAAAATGTTAATACTGTTATTCCTGTTCTTTAACTAATTAAACTAAATGAATCTCCTGTTTGACTATTCCTTGCCTCAGTCGGGTTAAAAAATGTGTTTTGTTTCCCTTTGAGTGGGGTAACAGACTGGCACCGAGAAATGTGTTGAAGCCATTTATATGCAGATGATCTACTGTTCTGCTTCTTTCAGTAGGTGCCATAAATTAACATTCAAACTTTGCTACAATTTTGTCAGGTTTGGGTTTTTTTTAATTTCATATGTATTTAATCCCACATCAGTCTCAGTTGTTCTGCAATATGTGCCATACTGTAGCAGCTTTTTAGCTGCCACTGATGATTTTCATTTTCACATTCCTTCAGTGTGAGGTTTTAATTCTACTAACACTTTTGTTAATGAAATACATTTCACTTAATGGAATTAAATGCATATCCTGTCTATTGCTCATTACACTATATCTCCTTAGTGGGTTAGACTTGAGCTGTTTCCAGGTTGGAACCTGAAGACTTGTAAGACAGGTTGTTTCTGAGGTGGTTTGTTTTGTCTTTTACGAAGATTTTGGTACAAGCTGGGGTAAAAGAAGAAAAACCTTTGGAAATTGCCGGTTTAGTTGTACGATTCTTTCCTAGCTTTGTCTTGGACCTACAGACTTCATGATAAAGGCCTCTACAGAATAAGCCCTTTGGACTTAGTACAGATGGTTGGAAAGCAGGGTGTTTACCTCACAGGATTAAGAGATTAAGGTTTGTTTGTTTGTTGGACCATTTTGTATATATATATATATAAAGCCTATAGCTTGGTAATGAACATTATGTTCTTGACAACATCTTTGTTGTAAATTGTGAGTTTATCTGAAGCAGAACAGTGAATATATTGCCCATAGTGACATACCTGAGACAGGGAAAACAGGGTCCAAAACTCGCAGCCAGATGCACTGCTGCTGCATCACATTTGTTCACCTCTACAAAAAGACTTACAAGGGATAAAAGGTTTCCTCAAAGCTTTTCTTGGAGTCTACAACACTTTGTCAAAAGTTCTCCAGTTCAACAAAGCAGCTTTTCTCAATGAAAATTCTTCAGACAGAAAATCTCTGACTGGCTCGACCTCCTTCAAAAGCTTCATTTAGAGGGTCACCAAGTATCTGGTTTCTTCTACTTTTCTCCTTAGGAAACCAGATCATAGGCTTTTCTTTCTGGAATTAATCAGCTCTGACTCTGCCGGAAGTACTTAATGTAGATTTTTTTTTATATTTATTATTTTGGATGTTTGGGGTTTAGTTACAGTTTATATATGTATTTCTGATAATTTACAAGAAATCTAGGAGCTCTTATTTTATCTGAATGTGTTTGGTTATTGTTGATGTTCACATCTGCCCATATTGGAAATGGGAATAAAGAAAAATAACACCAACAGCAAGCACATTCATGCTTTTGCATTTTAATTTGGCTTTGTAGGTACTGAGTTGCATCTGTTGGACTTTCCTTTCTGGGATGTGGCAATGTCCTATCAATGTGATAGCCAGTTGTTAGAATGTATTTGCCTTTTCTGCCATTATAACCACGACTGGTTCTTTTCTGCTTTTCCATTGTCTAATCAACAGAGAATTGTTAACAGGTTGTACAATTGCAGAGCAAAGATGTTCATGTGGATTTAAATAAATCAAAGGGCCCTCTTTTATAAGTGAATCAAAATCAAGCCTCTTGTAAAGTTAAAAAATGTTTTTGAATTTCTTTGTCCATTTTCTCTAATCTTTCCTGCATCCTTCATTCTGACTCTGCCTGACTTGCTCTGTGATCTCAGTCATGCTAAAAGATAATATGCTTTTCTCATTCTTTTTGCTCAAGTAATATTTTCCTGGTAAACTGCACTCATCTTTCCTGCTAGATTATCTTATTCTTTTCAATGTTCCTTTTCTTTTTCTTAGTTATCTTGGATGGAGGGCCTAACAGATTCTGTAGCAGATGCTAAAATAATTGTTATATCTATGACATAATCTTTCCTTATAAGACATGTTTCAAAATGAAGAGTAGAAGTGGGAAGAATGCACAGTGCGTCTACGGACAGCTTATTCTGAAGCGTGACAGATATACCATTGAATCTGCTTGATTCTTCAGCAACACCAAAGACGCTGATTGGCACTAAAAGAGGGGGAGGGAGAAGACACATGACAGGTCACTGAGTTCAATGGAATATATTACAGGAACTGGGAACAAAAGGCAAGCAGTCTCTCAAGTCTAGTGTTCTAATTGCATAAAGGCAACTAGGTGAGATGACTTCTTTGATAAAAGAATCATTCGTCATTAAAATGCAGTTAATTTCTTTTTTTTTCTCTACCCCCACTACAGCTATTGGGAGTCTGGAAAACTCACTTTTCTGTTGGTTGGAATAATCTCTGTATTTCTTATCTAAGCATGAGCTGCTTTTTTCCATTTGTCAGCCTTGTCCTACAGCTTTACATGGCTGTTTTCCAGCCTGGTGTCTAATAAATACATTTATAGACATCAGCCATATCTCCTTTCAGCTTTTTGCTTAGCCAGACAAAAGCAACAAAGCATTTTACTCTCCTCCTTGAGTGGTGGCTCTCTAGTCTGCCAGCAATTGCAGTTGCACTTCTCTGCAGTTATTTCAGTTTTAGCATATTTTCTTGACTCCATGTGACAAAGACTGTGCAAAGAATTTCAGATAAGACCATACTCTAAGGTCCGTGGATGGCATGAATAGGTTGTGTTTCTTTAGCTATAGAAAATTATAATAATATATTTTATGTGTGTTTATAAAATACTTGGGTACAAATATTTTATGTAATAAAATCCCCAGTGATCTTTTTTTAATGACTTTGTTTCCTAGCTTAATGTATAGATTTCATACTTCTCCTCTGTATGCCTAGATCTTAAAAAAAGATTGATCCCAAGACTGATTTTTGAGGATTCCTGCTAGTAAACTTACTGCAGTTTGATTCTGCTTCTTTCAGTACCACCTGTTGCCATCTATCCATTAGATAATCTGTTATCCACTTTACAACTCTTCTAATCCCCCATTTCCTATGTGATGCTGTATCATATGCAGCACAGATATAGATAAGATGGATCACAAATCCTTTGTCTAGAAAATCAGTTATCATATTAAAGAGAGATAACAGATTCACTTGGTACGATCTATCTTTAGCAAATCCTTTTTGTATATTATCCCATTTTCCATTTACCTCCCTGCCTTCAATTATTTTTTCCTTCAGAATTTCTTCTAAAGCGACTGAGGTCAAACTAATGGGTTTGTAGTTGCATAGGTCTCCCCTTTAGAAATGGATAATACAATTGCTAATCTCCAGTCAGCCACTATCATGTCTGAGTTGCTTCCTACCAGGTTTGGGATTTCATGTTCCCTTTCTTGTCAGAATTGGGGAATTAAGTTTATTTGATATCTCTCCCTGGCCTGAATGCACTGGACTTTTAGCTTTGCTTCCGGTTAGGTAATTTCTCTCATCGTAACTTTTCCAATATTTATCCTGTTTCCTCTCTGGTCTATATTAAAGAAAACATACACAAAGTAGTCACTCGGGTTTTAATTGTAGATAGATTTTATTTCCATCGACTCTGCCTTGTATTGTTTTATTTGGTCTCATTTTACCTACGTGTTTAATCTGTTTGTTTCAACATCTCTTCCAAATTGTAGTTCAGTTTGACTATTGACAGTTTTTGCTTTACCTTGTATTTGGCCTCTAAAAGAAACCTGTCTCTGCTAATATGTCTTTTTTATTTCCTCCTATGCCCTGCATATCTCTAGTAATTTCCTTGAAGGAGTTCTTACTTTGCATGGAATAGCTTGACCACTTTCCCACACATTCTATGCCCTCCATCAGCTACACATTCATTCCACATAGCTTTAGCACCTTTGATTTAAAGTAATTCCAAGACTCTTCCACCTTCAAGGTCTTGAATAGAACAGTCTATTTGATTTCACTAACAAGACCTTTTAGGTTATCAAAATTTGCCCTTTGAGCTATAAAGCCTTATTTTTATTGATTGTTCCATTTCATTTAAATGAGCTTAACTCAGGATCAGTTTTTGGACCAGTTTTCTCATAATATCTGTACTGCTTATTAAAACAATTATGTTAATAGTTTCATCTCTTACTGGCTGTTGACTGCTTGGTAAACATGTATATTAATTTGGCCCAAATGTATTCTGTTTGATGCATGCTGTTCTTTCTTATTTCTTTTTAATCTATCAGATAATTGAAGACAGTTACTCATGCTTTCTTCATTTCTTTCTTGGGTAGCATGTACTGTTTAATACCATGGTGCCAATACGTAATCTTACCTTTTCTTTCCTGATCATTCACTGGTATTTCCTCAACCATAGCTCAGTTTTCATTGACCAGATTTTATTCTTGTTGTGTATAATAAAAAAGCATGAAGATGACATGAACCTCTGCTGAGGTTTCCTTGTATTTCTTAAGGTGTTTTTTTTTTTAACAGTGTGGCTCTCAGTCTCAATTGTTTCCATGGATATTCAGACAGATACTATTCCCATGAGCCTTCACTTTTTAGACATTTTTCGTCTGCAGAAAATAAAATTATTTACTGTAATCATCTTTGATTTATTCCAGTGGGAATTTCATAGTGTCATTTTCCCACTGTGAAGAAAATTAAATTTTAAAAAAACAACAAAAAACAACAAAACCAAACTCTGCTCTATTCCTAGCAGAATCCTTTTCTCATTTTCCAGCCACATCCCACATCCTCCTTCTTGGGAAATGACCTCACATCCTGTTCTGTGGAATTGATCTAGTGACAACTTAGTTGTTTCTCTTTAACACAGGCTCTCAGTTCATGTAGACACTTTTTTTTCTCTTAGTCCATTTTACTTTCTATTCACAGATGATCCTGTGTTTTGCTCTTCCCTCCTCACAAACTTCTTTACCATTCTCACTCCTCTTTGGGTCCTAGTCTCCTACAATTTTTTGCAGGAATTAACTTTTCCACTTTCTTTCTACCTTCTGTTTTGGCTTTGTCTGCTGTACTTTTCCAGTCTCCCAGATGGCAAGCATATTTTTTAGCTTTCCTCTATTTCCCAGACTGTTCTACTTGTTCTTTTTGTTGCAGGCTTCCCTGACTTACCAGTCTCCTCTGAGCTAACTCTTATACGACCTCTTACCCAACAAGTGTCTGTAAATCCCCAGTCGCCCATTCAGTTTGCTTTTTCTTACACCATTTCCTCAAATCCACATCTTCATTCAACATTGCCTCCAGGCACATCTCTAGTGAAGTCTTCTCTTCATGAACACTTCAGGCATATATATCTTTCGAGAGAATAAGATACACCCCACAGCTTCTGCATCCAGTTCACATTGTCCCTGCAATTTGTCTTGTACCCTCATGGCTGTCTCAATTCCTTACATAATCATTTCCTTGTACCTGTACTTTTAAGGTGAAACTCTCTCTTGTTGCTGGTAATTACTTTCTTTTTCTGGGCTTCCCTGCTGCCAGTGACAACATACAGGTTGGTGAGACTGAATAGTTATGCCATTATCAGCTTGGCATACTGCACGACTGAGCAGGAGTAATAGGAGCAAATCTGGTTCATAGTCCATTTTTTCAAAGCCATCAACCAGGAGGCTGCTTTCCACAACTATCGTGGACAGGTTTGATACTGAGACTAGACTTCTAAATGCCCTGCTGGAGTCATCTGTTTTTACGTGGTGAGTGGTCATTGTAAAAAGTGAGAAAATAAGAAATAAAATTTGAGTTCCAGCACACAAGTAAGATATGATCAAAGAACAGGGTTGAGAAGTTCTGGAGATTGTGCAGGAAGAGATGAGATTTCAGTCAGGTTAAATATTACCTGGGTAAATATTCAGATATACAGACTCTAGTTGAAGGATCCTTCCCCTCTCATACTAAAATAAGCAAACTCCCAAACCTTCTCCATTGAACCAAGAGCATTTCTCAGAGGAAGGACTTTATGGAGCTCAGGCAGACACCAATAACTGTGTCACATAACATTTATTAGAAAATGCAAATATATTGTCCACTACTTTCTCTAATATCTATGTGATCATTTATCTGCAGCAAATTTTACTGTAAATGTGATTATTTCCAAGAAGCAATTTCTCATGACTAGATTTAAGTGTAGTACTTACCATATATTCTGTTCAGATGTGGTGTCATTCTAGAATCTGTGTTACAAGTATCTGTTGGGATCCTACAAAAAGAACTCCTAAGGCTCTACTCCAGAAATGTGGTTCAGAAACAGGAACACAACAGACTCATGTTGGATAGCTTGACCTGCAAATAAGCTGGAGACAGCATTTAGCCCTGTTTGTCTTTGCAGACAGTTTCATTCTGTTGATATCTGAACAAGCAGTATTTTACAGTAAGACATGCTTCTTACAAGGCAGTTCAAATGTTTTAACTGCTAATATAGGACATTTTGTCCCACCAAATCTTACCAAATAATAATTCTCAAAGAATGTTAATTGCATCCATTCCTATTTTCAGTCGATGAAAAAAAGACATGTGAAAAGCCATTCTACTTTCTTTTCATGACTTTTGGTCTAATTTCTGAGTAGAATGAATATATGCTGAGGTTCACAAAACTTTATACCATGGTGTAAAAAGAACTTATTTGAAGTACTCTGAACAAAAGAAACAGAGTTTATTTCAGGTTCCTCTTGGACTGGATGCAAGTTCAAGAGGGTTGAACATATTCTCATATTTCTCTAATCAGCTTACGTACTGCATTTAAATGAAATCAGGAATGTGCAACAGGTAATGTTTGTGGTATTTATGGTAATAAGGGAGAAATTCTGAAGTGGTTGAATGCAAATTTTTTGTCTGTCTTTTGTCTTGATAGATTTTAGATAACGTTTAAAATACTGGCTGGGGCACACACCATCATCCTGTTAGTGATCCTCCTGCACAGAAGTCCTTTGAATGCTGCCTTCCCTTAACAATTTTAAAGACACCTGTGCACTCACAAGTAATAAATCTGTCAAGGCACACTTGGAAATATCTCCTCTCCATTTGTACTATTACACTGTTCAAAATGTTTCCGTGTTTAAAATCATTTAGTGGGGTTTGCCAGATTTATAATCACTCTAGGCTTGCAGTATAAAACCCTAGCTGCATGACAGGTTGAGTTATTACGTGTTTATAGAATTCTGATCAAATGGACCATCAGAAGCTGGGGGGAGCGGCGCGGAGGGGTGGGGGGAGGATCTGTTTTAAACTCGACCATAATGACAGCTTTCCTCATCTTACAACTGTGACATGAAGAGGGAGCTGTAGCTCTTCTGACACAGCTCTGCCTCAACCAGCATACCCAGCCAAGCGCCCCGCTCTCCTCTCTCCTTCCTTGCTCTCCTCCGCTCCCCTCTCTCCTTCACTCACTCACTTACTCTTCCTTTTTTTTTCTTTTTTTTTTCTTTTTTTTTTAATCCCCCTGCCCCTGTGCCAGTTAATTTAAATGTATCTGTTCAAGTGGGGATAATCCATGCAAATCAGAGGCACTGGCTCCCAGTGCTTGATTCACAAAGAGAACTCAGCTTCAGGAGGTCACTCGTTCACAGCTGCTCCTCCCATTATATTTTTCCCTTATTGCAGAACTGCTGCATGTGTACAGTGACTGAAAGGACTCAATTTACTGCAACTGCTGCCTGGTTTTACTTACAACTTTCTTTAAAGGGGGACTTACCTTCTATCAGTCTTACTAAGGTAGGAAGCCTGATTCTTGTAAAGACGTGTAATGCCTCCAGTGTTTGCTCGTTATCAGATCCCACTATAATGATGCATATTGTTGTCAGAATTAGGTCCTAATAGAATTGCACCAGGTGCCTGATGCTTTTGTTAATTGTGTGTATAGGTGCAACTGTTTAAACGGCTGTTTTACTGTTTATTTAGCCAGCTATGTAACCCCTTTCCTTTTTTTCTTTTCTTTTCTTTTTCATGATGGCAGGTAGGGTCTTAGCACAGCAGCTTTCTAATCTACAAATCTAATCTTCACTCAAGTTTGTATTTTCTTTTAAAAATATTTTCTAATGTCTATGCAAGTTAATGCAGTGCTCAGTACCCTCCAAAGAAAAACAGTATCAAGAGAACTTTCTGGCCTGAAACTTTATTAAGGTACTATCTATGGAGCAGAACAAACTGTTGAAAGGTTTTAAACAAAAATAAAAAAGGTCACCTTTTACTTTGCAGTGTTGTAAACAAGGAAACTCCAGGCCTCACTGCAAATGGGCCTGTCATAAATTTAGACCACAAGGTAAACATATAGTTAATAGAAATGCCAGCACAAGTGGTGAAATGGAACCCTCACAGTTCTCTGTTAATATCTAGAAAGGTTGGACAGACAGTGCTTGTTGCAAACAAAGTGCAACTCAGAAACAACTATTTGGTTATATTTCTAACAAAGTTCCTTAAGAATAGGAATAACTGCTTCATTAGTTACATTCTAACTTTAAGCATACATCACTTGAAATATTGAACTAGCACATCTGACAGCACACACTGGTTTTATGAAAGCAAATGGTAAATGTTGCGTTTATTTATGTATATTTCTTTGAATTTGTTGTCAGAATTTAGGGATACAAATGATTAAAATAACTATAAAACAACTTTTGATGTGTTAAATCACAAATAATGGATCTGAAGATTAATATATTGAAAAAAATGAGAATTATTCTGACTTATATTTGCCCCAGAGTAAAGTTCTTGTTTGTTATCTTGCACAGTTGGAGTTAAGAAATGAGAGTTATTAGATTTGGAGCTGCGCTGCTTTTGTATAGACTCACTAACACACCCCAGTTAATCAAATAACAGTTTTTTGAAGCTTTAGACAGAGTTTAAAATGAAAATTTAGTTGGCCAGACAAGACAGAGAGAGAGGCATAGATATTCCCAAACATACCTGGTTGAATTTATCCAAGAACACTTGAGGCATACATTTTCTGTTTTACCTTTCTGGATTAGATATTTTTAGCTAGCATGCTTCAGGAAGCTCACTACGTTAAGTATTTCAGTGCCTAAAATGTGCATCTTTTTTTTAATATATATACAGTCTGCTTTTTTGAAAAAATGCATTCTGATTTTGGAGTACAGTAAAATCCTAGAGAGCCTTGTCATTGTTAGCATAAAGAAGACATCTACACAAGTATTACTGTGTAGAGGGCAATCTTTCTTTCTCTGGCATTCGTTGGGTTACTGTACATAGAATTTAGCAGACAAATATCTTTTGCTTCATGGCATTTTGGAGATCCTATTGGTATGCAGGTTACCCTGTGAGGATGGCAACTGAAAAAAGAAATATATTTTACAGCAGTGTGTAATAAAAGCCCTTCACAATGATGTAAGTGGAGTCTGACCTTTCTTTCTTATCCTGTAATTAGAATTTTTATTAACTGTTTAAAGTGCGGAGTTTTTTGAGTAATTAATGTTACTTAGGGAGAACACACATGTATTTTTGATCTCTGAGTTTAAAAAGTAAAGTTTTAGAATCCTTTTTAGGCATGGAAAAAGAAATACATTCTTCCCAGCAATTTGCTCCCCACAAAGCAATTTTGATTTATAGAGAGCTTTGATACAGGCATCCTGTCCCCCTCAGAAGAAAAAGAAAAGGAAAAAAAAAAAAAGAAAGAAAGAAAAAAAGCATTTCTAAAGAAGACTTTTTTCATTTTGTGAAAGATTAGGGGAATAGATTTTAAAGAAGAGAGCTGAAATTAAGGAAAGACATTAAGGATCTTTTGTCTGACTGAATCTCTGGCCAGGATAAAGTTGGGAAGTAAAGGTGATCCCTGTGGAGTTTAGCAATATACAGAGATGAGACTGGATGACTCATCACTGGAGATATGAAAAAGGGAGAAAAAGGCCTTTCTGAGGAAGATTTTTTGCAAGTGGATTAAAATATTGTTGCAGCAGATAGTTACTTCCTGCTTCCTTTCCACCTTTTACCCAATGACCAATGTCTTACAGGGACAAAAGTATTTCTTGGTGAGTCATCAGCAGCATTTCATAGTTACTTCCAAACTACGTACTTGATTCTCCTTGTTGGCTCAACAGATTTACCTGACATAACTCAGTTTAATTTCTTGATGCACTGAAATAAATGAGAAGAAATCAGGTGTTTATATTATTGAGGCTTCTGAATGTATTTTCAGTAAACTCTCAAAGGAGTGAACCTTTGTGCTTCATTTCAGGCTAGTTTATACTATATAGTTCTCTAAACAAGATTGTCAGTGTCCTTCTATGGCCAGTTCCTTTTTTCTGTTGGTGTGGTTTCTTCCTCTGTCTGCAAACTTACCATTGATATAGTAACTCAGTCAAACATCTCTTCAAGATAAGTTACCTGATACTCCGTTGTAGTGTGCCTTGCAGCAGAATCTATAGGATGCAGTAAACCTTGTAGCTGTATATAATGCAGGCTCTTTTCTGCTGGTTCTACAGAAGACACTTAAAAAGATAAATTATCATCTAAAAAGGGTACTATAGAGATTATTAATAGTTCCATCCAACTTCTTAAAGTCCTTAGTTGTTTTCAGCTCTAAGCAGGTACATTTGTTGAACTATACCTTAAAAATATTCTAGAGAAGGAAGAAAATTTATGAATCCTAAAAAGTAAGAGTTAGAGCCTTTGAGAAAATGTACATATGGGAAATCAAATTGACAATAAAGTCTTTGGTCAATGATTTGTCATTAGTATTTTCTATAACTGCACGGAAATAATATGTTCCCCACAGCTTCTCATCAAATTTCATGCACAATTATATCATATTCTCCTTTTTTTCATTGCCTTTTACTGTAGAGTAGATTATTAAAATACAGCATTGCAGAGTATAGACCTTACGTATCTTTTGCAGATAAAAGCATGCTTGTATCTCTAGGGGTTAAAAGCTGAATCAGATCCGTAACTTGCCTACTGACAGCCTTTGAAGTTGCTCCTTATTTATTTATTTTAGTCTAAGGTTTAGATTGACATCCTTTTATATGTTTGGAATTCTTCAGCAGATGTAAAATGTTTGGTAATGACAGAAATTAACCTGAGGCTTTACATATCCATCTTCCCCAGGAACTGCACTGAAGCTTCAGTAACGGTTGAGAATTTTATGCAAACAACTGTTCTCATGATAACATTTCATTTTTCTGTCCTATCATACTCCCTTCAAAATTTCTAGAGATGCTTTAAGTCAAGCTGGACCCTTTAGCTTCCCTCTCACCCTAATATCTGTTCTGGGGAGTCTAGATGAAAATTTTCACAGATGAAATACAACCAAAGAGGGGCAGATAAAAAGAAAATAAGTGGCGTGGAAATGAATCTTTAAATGGCAACTCTGTGAAACATTGAACATGGTTATCTGATGTTGTGTCAGAGAGTGTTATCTCTTCAGGAGAAATGAGCAAGAGCAGTCCACACAAGAAAAGTAATTGTTGCTTTACTTCTGCCTGTTTATTTGGGATAGCTTGAACTGTCTCCCACTTTTTTATTTCTCTCAGTGTGAAAAGATTAACTATTAGAAAAGCAGACAGTAGGCATCTGACTCAAAAACAATGCTCATTTGACCTGTGGATACAAAATATCCAATGCAAACAAAAATCTAAGCAACCTCAAACATCACTGAGTACAAGAAATATGCAGAATGTGGGTCAGTAGAAATTCAGAAATAAAGTTTAAAAACCCTCTGAAATCACTTGGTTAGATTAGCATTTATTTCTCCATTTCACATCAGAGTATCGTATGCTGAGGTTTTGTCCAGTGTACCTGAGGCAAAAGATCTGTGGCAAGATTCTGCATTAGTTTTAACAACTGTGACTGAAATGTTAGGGAGAGGAATAAAGGGAAAAAGGAGGGTAAGAGATGCTTAACCAATACACACATATTTCTCAAAGGTTTGGTTTTTTAAGAGACAGAGAGTGCATAGGAATTAAGTTGTATTTAAAGTCTGTGTGATGCTGCCGCTTATTTATTTAAAGGTTACATTTGTCATGTTAAGGGACTTCATCCCTCTCACTGTTTTAATTCTGCCGGTTTGGTCGCGGACGTGGAGGTTTTTTTAATCTTAGGGGGAATGTTACGTGACAATGCATGAGTGTGAATGGATAAAAATTAATCGCTCAGTAACTAGCCATTATTTCTTACTTCTCTTCCTACCAAGTTATGAAGGTGGAAGGCAGAAGAGGTAAAATGCAGCCCATGTGAGACAAAGGACTAAAAGAGGGATGCAGGTTCTATCTCTTGAGAAATAAAGCTAGCTACAACAGGCCACTGGAGCCAGGACTTCAATATCTGACTTGCCCCTACAGAATAGTCCCTGACTTAGAAACTGCACCCTGAGGAAGAGCATGAAGTACTTGTTAAAGTCAAGTTACAGCCCCCATGCAATTTCTGTTACCTAGTTTTTGCACTAGCTGTGTTAGATGAGTTCATAGAACAGTAATAGTATAATGTTAATGGACAACCTAAAATTTAAAAAAGAAAAAAAAAACAGAATTTGCTCCAGCAAATCTGAGGTATATGATTCCCATCACCTTTACAACTGAGGCAAGAATGGTTTACCTGGAAGATATAGAGGAGGTATATTTTTTCGTAATAGAACTTAATTGTCCATATTGAGTTCAAACTTGATAGCTGCAGAAACAACCAGCTGAGTGAGCAGGCAGCTCGGAAGGGGGAAACTAGAGGCACCCCATGTGTAAGCAACCTTGTTCCACATTTCCCGCAGGTCAAGGAACTGGTCTGCACCAGACTTTTCCATAGTTTCAGCTTCTGCACTTCCTGTCCAATGAGTTATGTGTAGCCTGGTGTCTCCTTTTTCAGGGAAGGGAGGGATGGTCCACAGATTGATGCCTGAAAGTTAATGAAGACAAATGTTGAGCTTGCTAGAAAATCATGCAGGCAGTGCTTGATATCGTTGGTCTCCCAAAGTCCACCAGCCAGCCTCAAAATATGTCTATAAATGGCAAGATCAGAAGTGTTTCATAAATGTGTGTTATGTGGAGCAGGCAGGACAGACAGACAGACATAGAAGACTATTGAGGTAAGATGAGGCACAGCCAAGGACATTATAAAAGGCTGCTTAAAAGTACAAGACATGGTTTGCAGCCAGAACAATAGTTTTTAACTTATTTAGAAATTACATTAATAAATTGTGAAAAAGTAAATACAGTGTGGCATTTCTAGGGATCTTCCGTCTTGTTTGGCATGTCTCTTTTCTCTAATGTTCCAGTTTCTCCCTCGGGCTTCCCTCTATTCCCCAAAAAACCCACCAAAAGTGTATCATAAAACCTGTTTAATTTCCTACAAAAGATTATACTAAGTGTGCTTTTAATGTAATGATGTCAGTGGCAGATGATAACATGCATTAGGTAGTGCAAACTGCTGATTATCTGTCAGGATAAATCTGTTTATTTCAGAAATAGCAGTCTGACAACCCCCTGTTGTTAATCATGAAAGTACATGCTAATGCCAGGTACTGTTTGGTTGGAGTCTCTCAGAGGAATGCATTTGTTAGATTTTTGCTTTGACAGTCTTTACACCGAGTTTTGCAAATTTTCTATGTATATATATTTAAAAAAATAATAATAATAAGAGAGAGGCTAGAGCAAAGCCACTGATCTACAACTTAGGTTCACAGCAATTCAGAGAAAGGAATGACTTGTGAAAAGAGAGAGTGGATTATAGGATTACACAGCAGTTCAGACTGTGCCTATCCTATTGCTGAGTTCATCTTTAGTAATTTCAGTGCAGACCCATTAGTGATGAACAGAAAAAAGCAAAAGGAAGGTTAGGGAGTTCTTTTTCCCCAGGAGTCACTCCTCTTATATTTGTTTATTTATTTTTCAACATTTACAGCAATTCCTAATTATATCCTGAACTAAAAGACCACCTCTAGATGATGCTCATAACATTCCTCTTTAATGAGATAAATGGCAAAGTGAACCAGCCAGCCTTTATAATGTTGTGAATTTGACCCAGCTTTTGTGTTGTAGAAATGAATATTATGCATTTTGAGTGAAACATAAATGGAATACTCTGGTACAGTTTGCCAAATCTTAGGTGAAGAGGTATTTTTGTCTGACTTTATTGCATTTTGATCATTTCATGAATGCCATAAAATGCTGAATAGCATAATAAAAATTGATATTTATATTGACATTTCAGGATTCTAAATAGAAGCTGAGAAAATCTAAACAGACTTCAGTATCTCTGCAGCTGTTCCTCCAAACCCATCTGAGTTCTGGCTAATTCACTTTTTCTCCCCACATATCCTCAATTGGCCCTAATATAAACATCTCTCTCTAAAGCAATTTCTCCCCAGAAGATTATGCACATCTTCATCTTAATTCAGAATTTACATGTGTACTTTGCATATTTTTGCATCAGTATGTGTGTTTTAAATTAGATAAAGGTCACTGTCATTCATAATCAAGAAGAAGGTGTATAAAAGGTCAGGATTCAATAAAAAAAACTGATTAGATGTAGAGGTTTGTTCATATGATTCAGTATATCATTGGATAAGTGGAAATCATGAGTCAACAAATTAACCTTGGTATAATGGGTTACTTGCTTCATTAGGATCAGAAATGAGATTCACAATTTTTTTCCAATGTACTCCTTGTTTGTCTCTGTAATAAGAAGAAATACTGTGGTGTTGATAGTTACACAACTGAGTATTTTTATAATTTAATTTGGCTTAAAATGCAACACAAATGACAAATCTTGTGTTAAAAAAGGAACTGAGGCACCAAATACATTTGTTATGAATATAAATATCAATGCAATGAAAATCATCCACTGTAAAAATAAGTAAGCTTATCCAAAATAATGGCCTGTGTGTTTCCTATAGGCTTCAGCTTAAGCATATTAAAGAACCTGTGATGAGTCAGGCTTTCAAAGTCTAGTGCTAGGGGCAGATCCAGATGCCAGTGAGCATGAACTAAGAGCAAGGATAAACTTGCACTTCACATGTTGGTTCTGCCACAAATTTGCCACATATAAACCACCTACATTGACTACGTCTCCACTTCCATCTGTAAAAAAGGAAAAATGGTAACAGTGCTTATATTGCAGGAATGTTTCTTTTTCTGTAGACATGGATTTACCAGGAGGGCTAAGGAGATTTTAGGATTTTCACCACTGTTTTGTTTAGTACACCATATTCCTGGTTACTTAACTGCAGTCAAAATGGCACGGCTATGGATCTCCGCATTTAAAAAAACATCTAAGGATTCTTCAGTAATGTTCTCCAGGATAGATGAGACATATCAGAAGTGGAAGGAGTCCATATTTACAAAATAATCTGGTCCAGGAAAGACAGCACCATTTATATAAAATTTTAATACCATATTTTCAACTTCAGATTGTACAAACTTGGTGCAGTTTTTATTATTCCACCACAGAGATATTTTGTCGGGTATTTTGGGGGGCTTGGGGGTTGGTTTTGGGGTGGGGTTTTATTGGCTGGAAAGTGTTGCAACTATTTCAGCCTGTACTGTATTTCAGCAGAAAAGTCTATAAGAAAAGCAACACTACAATTAAAATAGTTATACATGTCAATGTTTCAGACATTGTGTATTTCTTTAAGCTTTCTTCACGTCTGTGTAGAATAAATATCAAGTTACTACTTGTTCACTTTTTTCCCTTGGGCAGCATTCTGTACCTATTAAACCCTAAGTATGAAAGAAAATTAGACTTTCTTGTTACCACTATAAACTTACACCCAGTGGTTTTCAAATAACATGTAGGTAATCTCTCTTCTGTAAACATAGAGACTTGGAGTTGCTCATAATTAAAGCTGCAAGCATCACAATTTAAGCTGACTCTTTTCTGATGTTCATATCTCTCGTTCTCTCCCAAAACGTAATGGAAAGAAAATACACTGAACCATGGTAAACTTTCCTTGTTTTCGATATTGTTTGGGTTTTATGCAGTTTTAGTACAGCTGTAACATTGGTCCTTTATTTCATTCTTTCAAGCTCAGCTTGGTATGAGCAGGACTTTCAGATGGGGCTTTAGCGAGTGAGATTGTAGTATCTGTTCCTAATCATTAAAAGGATCAAACAACTTTTTGTAATAACTGGGCTTAGATTACTGTAACTCTCCACTTCTACCTCTCTTCTGTTCACAAGTTTATAGGCCCAAGCCTTTTGACTAGTGTCCACCTTACTGAGTTAGGCTGTAGACAAACTAACATATGCTGGCCTTGGAAGTACCAAGCTACAGAACCAACACAGGAGTGCATAGAGGATGTACCTCCTTGAGGGTGCACATAAATTATCAGTGTGCTTTTGAAGTAAATCTCCTCATTCTCCCAAGCCTCTGAGCTTTCCCACATCCAAAAATAGCCTAATTCCTTCTGGATATCACAAAGCTAGAGGACATGTTTCAAGAGTGCCTCTGTTGGGATTTGACCTGATGTGGGCATTCAGACCAGAGGACCATGCTAGAACTAGCCCCAATTAAAATATCATGAAATATGCATGACTTGTATGTTGGGTTCTCAGTGTCTGACAATTCACACTACAAACTGACTTCTACTGACTTAGAAGTCAGTAATTAACTTACTAAGTTAGATATATCCTGAGATATATCTACACAGAGAGTTGGCACTAGACAGAATTCACCAGCTCTAACCTTCATTTCAATTTTAGGGAGTCATAGTGCGTCCAAGTCATCACTTTTTGAGTCTTATTGCAGACATAACACAAAAGGGAACTTTGGCCACCTCATCAAAGCTAGGAAGTCATACAGATCAAGGAACACCCTGTCTGTACTATGGCCATCTGCTTTGACTGTCAGCTGATGAGGAATATGGTCCTTATAGTCTCTCTTCTCTCAATGGTAACAACCAGAATTTGGTCCTAGGTACCTAGGAAGAAAAATTCCTCACACTCCACTGAAGCTGAGGAAGTGACTTTAGGACACTCGACAGGACAATCTGGTACATAACTTCAGTAAGGAAGCTAAATCATAGGAGTTTTGTAGATGAGAACACAGCTATTCCAGTCAGTTTTGTGAGGGCTTCCTTTTAACATGGTAGGAGTTAACATGCAAGTGAGAAGAGGAATTTGTGTAAAATGACCAGACTTCTTCAGAGTCCTCTCTCTGAAGCACAGTTGTATCAGTTATTTTTGCATATGGCTGCTCCGGGAGGAAGGGACCTTTCTCTTGTTTTTGCAGCATCTCATATGAATCTTTGGACTATGGTAGCATTCAATAGTCCCTGCCCACACCAACTTACTTTAGCCACGTATATCTATCATAGTGTAAGTAAGTGAGTCATTTAGCCCATAGTGTCTGTGCTGGAATGTCTGTGAAGACAAGGTGTTAGAAATCAAGAATCTCCTAGTTTGTAAGGTACATTTTGAAAAGTCATCTAGACAAATTTTTCCAAACTTAAAGTTATGAATTTAAATTTCATGTTTAAGCATCTAAATTAGTGGTCTGATTTTAATGTGTGCTGACACTCACATTTTCAATCAACTTCAAAGGGAGTTGTGAGTGCTCAGAAGTCTAAACCTATGAAAATCAAGCCAGTTAGAGACTCAAACTTGAAAGGTTTCTCCCATACCATTATTGTTATTTGCATTATTTTAGTAGCTCGAAACCCCAGTTACAGGACTAAAGTGCTTTGCACTGTATTTTATATCTTTTTTTTTTCCCCCTCATTTCTTTATGTGTAAAACCTGGCACACAATGATGTTGTGATGATTGTTTGGTTAATATTTGTATATAGCTTTGAAAAATAAACGCTCTATAAACACAAAATATAATTGTTCATGGAAGAAAATGCTATTCCTAATATTCATTCCTTTTCAAAATAAGTTCCTTGGATTTTGAATCTGTCCTTAAGAACCAGAGCTGATACTGCATTCAGAATACATACAATAAAATATAGAGGCCAACTTCATAATTTGCTGTTAAACAGAAATTAAATAGTTGTATAATGTGTTTAACTTGAACAGAAATCCACAACATTTAACAATTCTTTGTTAATTTTCAGCAAAATTAAGTAGAATGAGGAACCACAAAGCTTTCCTTAGAAAATTCTGTCTATCCATACCTCTTTATTTCAGTCATTCTGATCCCTTACTAGCAAACAGTAGGCTCTTTGTAACTGGGACCTATGTAAAGCTTGCTTTTTTTCCCTGTGGATTCAATAACTAAGCTGTTTGGAACAGGATGATGAAACCATTTTCTTTCATAGAAGTGCTGGTAAATTCCACAAAATGGTGTCTGTTTAACTGGTGGGGTTTTTTGAAACAAAACAAAGAGAAAAACTGGTAATGTATTGCTATTTTCAGAACAAACCTTTATATAGAAATGGTTTTTGTTTACATGTTTTCGATACCACAATCTTATACAACACAAAATTAAACATTTTCATTTGGTCAAAATGTTTTGCTTAAAAAATGTTTTTCACTTACAAAGAATTAAAAATAGTTCAAAGATCATATTTAGTTTAGAACTTTTAAAATATTAGTGTTTTGTGACTCAGAGTTTCCAAACTCTGAAAAGCTAGAAGTCATTAGCAGTGTTCCCATTGACTTCAGTAATACAGCACAATTGCTATATCTGAGGAGATGCAGTCATGATCTGCTTGAGGTTTTTTATGTCTAAATGCAATATGCATATGTATAATCCATCAGATCCTTAGTCTTAGATTAAATCAAAATGCAAGCATTTCTCAAGAATTTTTTTTTTTGTTTTTATATCAGAGCTTTTACTGTTTGTTGGTGGTATGGCCCATAGCTATAACACCTTCACATAGACACTTCCCAGTGTTATCAAATCAGGAGTACAATTCTAATATATGTAAAAATACAGGTTGGTTTGGCTTGCTTTTTTTTTTTTTTTTTTTTTTTTTAATAAGACAGGTGTTTTAAAACCAGGCACTAACTGATTAAGTTTGTTCATGCAGACATTCATTCAGGCATCAGGAATAAATGCTCTATCTGCTTGATAAATATCCAGGCTAAACATAAATGTTGTTATTTGTCAAATAGTAACTGTTTTAATGGGCAATTCTTCATGATCTTTAACAGCTATAAATTGATCTCCAGAACTCACATGTCACAGCACAGTCCCTGTATTTCTAAGAATCTAACTTTATGGAAACTACAGTACAAAATAAGGAAATGCTTTAATTTACTCCAGGGACAGAGTATATTAGGCATAGTAATGAGGATTTTAGCAGCAAGCAGCAAGTCAAGGATATTATTTTTCTACAAAGCAGATAATATAGTAATCAATCTAGACAGCCATTGTATATCTTCCAATACTTAGGATTTTAATAAAAGTAATCATCAGGAATTCTATTTAGACTTTCAGACCTTTACATCTTGAACCATTAAAAATAATGATACATTATTTTAATCTGTTTGGTGTAAACTGATTGATTTCTTGCTTGTAGACTGCACACTCTTCAGATAGATCAATTTTCACATTTACCATATCTAATTATTTTCTGTTTCCTTCTTGCTTTTAAAAGCATAGTTTATTTGGGGCTCCCTTTCTTAACCGACAGTTTCCTGAAAGCTAATACAAATAAAAAAATAAAGCATGTAGAAGTCATAAGTTGTATTTTATAAAAGGTTTAGCACAAGTGTTGATATCTTCTGAGTACAAAGGGCTGTGCATGCTTCCTTTATCTTGTAGTCTCAGGTGGTGGCATTAACAAACCAGAATTTTCTGCATTTCATACATAATGTTCCATGTGATTACAAACCTGAGCCTGGATAGTTGAATGAAGTTTGCCCCAAAATGAAAAGAAAGACATACACTCCTGAGAAAAAGGACCCAGACCCATATCTTCTGTGAGACTTGGGAAATTCACTCTTTCGGAAACTGCATAGAGAGAACAAATGTGATAATAAAAGCTCACAATTCTAGCAGGTTTCCCTGGAATAGTACTTCAGAAATGTGAGGTGTGAAAGAAAGGCAATCTGTGCCAGATACTGATTAAATTTCAGTCATCTATCTAAAGCAGTCCCTAGTTGCTTGTAAAATGCTCCATGTAATTACAGTAACTACAGTTTTTAAAGCAATTTACACATTAGCCTTTATCTTGGGTCTCTCTTTGTGGGTGCATTTCCTCTTTGGAATCAATATCTTTAAAATATATGTTAATAAGCTATATGAATTTTTTAGCCACGTAGACTCTTTAAAAATTCCATCTCTAGTATTTTCCTCGTGGATTCCTCTTGGCTTTTGGAAAAGCTTAACTGTAATCAAATACCACATTCTGCATGTTTAGCTAACATTGTTCAGTGACCCCAGCCGGTAAGTCACAACCGTATTTAAAACTGTTAAGGAGTTAGGAGTTGATGCAAAATCAAACCAGGATATATTAAAATGCTGCCAGGATAAAATAATATTAAGGGCTAAACTTTGTCCTTTGCTAGTTACACAGGTGCAAATGTCAAACTTGGCAAATCCTTTCAAAATTTTGTGTGTCCTAATCTTTCAAATCTTCTAGTCAACGGGCATGGAAGATTTTGTTAAGACAGGAGCCACTTACATAGTTATAGGATGAACACTGGCCATATAAAAGGGGCCTGTTTCATTGCTGTGATATTCCAATTTTAAACTAATGTAAATGTGAATTTGGGAAGGAAACTGAACTGGCTATTTCATTGAAGTGGTACTGGCTAAAATGAGAAGAAATGCAAGGAATGAATCAAACTCACAGTCAGTCAAGCTGCTCCCATCAGACTTGCATAGTGCAGCTGCAGGTAGCTTTACACTTTTTTTTTTTGTTATTGTTGTTTTATTCTATTTGTTCAAGGTGCCTTTTGTAACTGTCAAGCACAGTAAAGCTCCTTAGTTATTCTGCATTTCATTTTTACCAAGGCTATTATCCTAACTGGGGCTAATAATATGAAGCACATTTATGTTTGCGTAGGAAAACTAGGGTCACTAGAGATAATCCAAAAAGTTGTTCCACAAGGGATTATCTAGAATGCTGTTTTCCAAAACTGTCACATATCAGAAAAAGGGCAAAGCACTTGTAACTCTTGTGATTGATCCTCTGTCAAGTCACGATTGCTGTCACCAGCAGGTTACATTCCTTCAACAAAGCAGTAAGCACTGCTGCATTTTAAACTGAACCAGTTAGGCTTCCAGTGTCATATTCCTTTCCTTATCTCTTTCAATACTTCATTCTCTCATATTAAAAGAGATAAATTTGCAACTGAAAAGAGAAGATGACATGTGCAAGCTCCTGTGTAGTACATATTACTATATCTTAAAATTAATGCCCCTTACATGCTGCCATAAGTTTTATTGTTCTTAGCTGTTATGTCTGGCTAAGGACCTGGTTCCACACACACTAGGTATTATGTGGGGAAGCAGAACTATGTGTGACACCAAACACTATGTTTGGGCCTGAGGAGTTTTCATAATTGGGCTTATATGCACTGAAATCCCAAAGCTTAATTTACTTAAGCTATGTGCATATGGAATGATTCATCTGATAAAGGTTAAATACAGTCTTTAGCAGCCTATTGGACAAAACCATAAGTTTGAGATTCTCCTGAATCTTAAACCTGATGAAGTTTGCTGATGATACCAAACTAAGTGGGGAAGTAGACACTCCCATAGAAGGGAGAGCTATCCTGCAGAAAGACCTGAAGAAGCTGGAAGAGTGGGCTAACAAGAACATTGTTAAGTTCAGTAAGGACAAACGTAAGGTCTTGCACCTGGGAAAAACATAATCCAGGAGCACAGCATAGACTGGGATCTGCCTGGTTGGACAGCAGCTCTGTGGAAAGGGACTTGGAGGTCCTGCTGGACAACAAGCTCAATATGAGTGAGCAGAGTGCTGCTGCAGCAAAGAAAGCCAACAGGATGCTGTGTTGCATCAACAAGGGCATTAACTAGCAGAGATAAATAAATCATTATCCCACTCCACTCAGTGCTGGTCAGGCTATACCTGGAATACTGTTTTCAGTTTTGGTCCCCACTATATAAAAATGATGCAGACAGGCTCAAGAGGGTCCAAAGAAGGGGCACAAAGATGACCAAAGAACTGGGAAGCCTGCCATATAAGCAGAGGCTGAGAGAATTGGGTTTGTTCAACCTTGAGAAAAGAAGGTTTAGGGGAGATCTCACCACCATGTTCCAGCACTTAAAGCATGCTACAAAGAAGGTGGAGACTCCATTTTTACAAGGAATCACATGGGAAAGACAAAGGGGAATGGGTACAAATTACTCCTGGGCAGATTCCAACTGGATACAAGAAGAAAAATTTTCACAATGAGAACAATCAGCCATTGAAATAATTTCCCCATGGAAGTGGTGGATTCCTTAACATTAGACACTTTTAAGATTCAGCTGGACAAGGTGTGCTTTTTCCAGAAAACGTTGGAGCAGATGATGCTTGAGGTTGCTTCCAACCTGGTATTCTATGGGCCTATGATTCTGTGAAATAAAAGATTTGAAATTAAATGCTTGTAAATGCTTCTATCCAAAGACTCTGAAGCCTATCTTGTACCATCAAACACCATTGGTTTGGTAGGCTGTGGTCAAAGATGTACAGGGCTCTTTGTCATCTATCCAGAGCACTCTGCATTTTTCTTATTTCCTGTCATCTCTCAGTCTTTGAAAGTGTTCAGTGGATAGACCCACAGTTCTCAGATATTTCCATGCATTTTTCTGAAGAATGTCAGAGATTTTGTTGAATTTTCCAGTGAATCTTGTAATTTGTAAATTTTTTTAATTAAGTAGGTTATTGTAATTAAATAACTAGGTTTTTTTCAAATGCATTTACTTCCAAAGATATCTGTCAGTAAATCTGGTAGATTTCCTGCTTTCATACCCATATATTAAGGTGCAAGTTAGATTTGAATTAAACATTCATTTCTTGTTTTTGATGTTAACAGTTTTTCCATTATGAACTCTTGTTTAAAATGATTGTCAGTTAATTGTTGATTTTTGAGCAAGATTCTCCAGTGAGTGCCAGTTTTTACACGATCATCTCAAGTAGCCTTATTTGGACAAATTTTAGCTTGCCTTCAGTAAAAGGTAGTGACCTGTCTGCTTTGACTTAGAGGTCATGGAAAAGCATTCCTGAGCAAGCAATGGAAAATGGCTCTTCCCTCAGTGGTCTGCTGCCTTCCTCTGCCAGAAGTTGCCATCCTTCCATTTCTGCTTGTGGAAAAGTTGGTATGCACAATCCTTTGCATTACAGGCAAAATTAGCTGGGACAGCTTAATGGACTCTTGAAGGTGAATATGAGTTAACCGAGCTCATTTTGTCTGAAATGGATTGAAAAGCAGTCACATGACCTCCTTCCTCTGTCAGAGTTCTGGTGTAGTAGTTTCCTGTGATGGAAAACAGCACCAACCAATTCAGTGAGATCTTGAAGAAGACTTTTATCTGTGTCCTGAAAAGCAGGTTCATAAGTCGTATTACCTTTTCTCCAGCCTTTACAGAAAGACGTATATCAACTGTAAATGAGGAGTTGACTTTTAAAGGAAGCTAAGCAACCAGCAGTGAATTACAAGTAGGCAACACAGCTTTTTTCAAAGCTGCAGACATAGCCTCTATTGGTCATTTCAATTACTGAATGTCTAGGGGCAAAATGTCCAGGTCAAATTTAGCAAAGTCTGTAACAGCAGTAGTAAAACATGATCTCTGGCAACTTCTCTCTTCTCTAGATGGTGGTTCATTTTTAAAAATTACTGTCTAGGTGGTATCTTTAATGAAGATACTTCTGGGGGTGAAAGACCCTTTCAAATAGCTATATTCTGCCTCCCAGTTTTTAACCCATCTTTCTCCTTATAAATGAAATGCAGAAAGCTCAAGAACCTAAAATGTCCACATAAATATTCCAAAATAATCTCATGTTCTCCATACTCACGAATGCAGCTGATGCCTCCATTATTTCATACATTAGAAAGGCAACTGATTCATCTCTGCTACTCTTTTGCCCTCTAATATAATGTTTGAATCAGGAATTGTTAAAGTTCTCATTAGGTTTGTTGTGGGGTTTCATAATTAATTCTTTTTTGCAAGCTAGAGTCTTTTGATTTTTGCTTGCATATTCATAGAAGAACTGTGTCATAAACAAAATCTAAATCTGGTACTACTCTCTTGTTAAGCCATGCTAAGACTGTGCTGTATCTTTCTACGCTTTACCTCATAAAGAAAACAAAGTCAATGGCAAGTATGAAAGGTGAAGAAGGTTGCTATTTAAAAAATAATTTTCTGGCACATGCAGCACCACTGGAAGCACATCATAAACAAAAAGAAGGTACATTGCTTTTCTTTCACAGTGCAAAATTCTGCCTTGGTCTATCCCAATAGAAAGGACAATACACTTCTCTGTGCAAGATTGTTCAGTACAATCTAGCTGCTCAGTAGGAATGCATCTCTTCCTATATTTAAACATATTTTCATTTTGTGTCCTTTTTTAACCCACACTCTCCCTCTAACACAAATGCCTACATGAATCAATGAGATTTATCCTGTCAACATGAAAAAAAAAGCACATATTGATATAGATAGCGTACATGAATACCATGGTCAAGCAACAGATTCAAGCTTAACTGATATGTTTCATTCAGTGGCAAGTATATTTGCTTAGTGCAGCAAAAAAACTCTGTATGTCCTAATGACATGGAACTGAATTCTTTATCTTCCCTGCTGCTACATTACTTTTAAGGCAGAACGGGAGATATCTATCACAACTGAATAGGTATTTTGTAAACTGTACATAACTTAGCTACCTTTAAGAAAAGTTCCAAATCACATATTGTATAAACATTGCCAGAGATTTTATCTAGTTTGGCTAGAAAAACAAATTAATGCTACATTCTTCTTGCCAATCAGCACAACAGAATTTTGTTTTTTATCTACTCCTAGCTAACAGGCCAGTATCACAAGCAGAATTTAGCGTCCAGTTGCTGTTTTATACTGTGGGCCTGTTTAGAGTACTCACAGAAATGTCAACAATAATACATATAAATCATTGTCATGTGAAATAATTGATTAGCTGATCAGCTTTCTATTCCATTTCTTTAATACATTTTTTCCAAGAATAATGATTATATTTATAGAAATATAATAATTTTCCATGCTAAAGTAAAATGGTATTTGACATTAACAAAAGGTCAGGTGTCATACTGTAAACCACAATGAGTATTGCTTTTAGAGATTATTGAATTAAGAGGTACATATATTTGACAAAGTATAGAATTCAAATAACTGCCATAGTAGCAGTGCCCTTTTACATGCCATGGATTTATTGACATTTGCTAACTGTAAAAATGCAAAACAGTTTGCATGTAATAGGCACTATCAATTTAAAAAATAAAAATGTCTCACTGAAGAACATATCTATTTTCAACAATTCTTTCTGAGTTTGCATGCACACTTTTGGACACTCAAATATCTGTTTGTGCATCCCACTGTGGTTGTGGTTCATATGGACAAATATAGGTTCACTTTTTGAAGGCACTTTTGCATTGTGTATCCTTATGGAAGAATACAAACCATATATTTTTTTTTTCCTTAAAAAAATAGTGATATTGTCCTGCAAACCTGATCCAATACTTTTCAGAGAAGCAAGTTAAAATGAGTGTGAGGGCAGCTTCATAGCCCCTCCATGGTATTTGCCCACACCACAGATCTGTTGGTGTGATTGACTGGCCTTAACTGAAGTACCAGGCCTTTTAAGGGTCAGAATCATTATTGGAATTATGCCAGAGCTTGTCTAGATAAAACACCAGTACTTCAAGAACTGCTAGTGTGTTTCAAGCTGTGACTGCAGATTAGCTAAAAAGGAATTTTAGCATTGATAGGTTTGAATAATAACTTTGCAAACGTAGCACCTTTTATGTGTGCTTGCAGTTAATAATAATAGAAAAGCTACAGAAAAGGAGGCTTCTTCTGTTCCACAAATTTGTCCCACACTACTATAAAACTCTTACAAGGATAAACCATTTATTAACCAAATGAGTTAACTTCCACTTTAAAGAGATATTACACATTCAAATTCATCTGTATTTTCAAACAACTTTATCTGGTATTGTCAGATAAGTTTCTTATATTAGAAGAGTTCTTGCAGTTTTTGTTGTTTGTTGTTGCTGTGATGGTTTGTTTGATTCTTTTAATTTTTTTTTTTTAATTTGCAGCATATCTTTCAGTATTTAGTGATACAGCCTAGCTAAAAATCCCAGGCTGGTCAGTTCCATGTTCAGTGTTTGCGAGACAGATTTTCACCTCAAAATCTGTCTTTTAAATACTTTCCTATATGTAGGATGTGGATTCAAAGGAAGGTAGCTGTCTAACAGCTTTTCATTAGTCATCACACACTTGTCACCAGCCAGGGTCCCATTCAGGGTACCCTTAAACCTTTCTTTGTTCATCCTTTCTGGACCTTTTAAGTTTCTGGCCTCAGTACTTCTGCTAACTACAGGGTTGTTCTCTGGCCTTTTTCCTTCAAACTCACATCAGCTACTATACTCAAGAAGTAAAGTCTTAATTATAAAGGAACATTAGAATTGAAACAACGTGTGGTGTTTTGTTGTAAAATGAGGAATTTTTTTTTAAAGCGAACAAAAAACAAACACAAAACCTGCATGTAGTGTAGCATCCAATAGGTTGATTGTGTACCTCAGGTTTTGATGTAAGAATTGCCATGACGGATAGATAGAAGGTTTGTTTTCACTGAACAGCGGCACAAATATAGTCACATATAATTCAAAGTCAGCACTGAATTTTCAAACATGGGTGCCTTAACAATACTGCCCAATCTTGCATTCAGTCTATTAAATCAGCACTTAAGCAAATAAAACAGCCATTTGAGTGACAATTTCAACATACTAATGAGGTATTCAGATGTCAGCAATTGAAAAATACACATTGGCCTTTTGAATTTAAGCCAAGATTGGTTGTGGGATATATTAAGAAGGTTTAAAACTTTATAGAAGGATCAAAATAATTTCAGAATTAATCTTTCTGGGAGGGAGGCATATGGGATCAGATTTCTTTGTGAAGTCTTCACTGTTTTCCTACCTTCCACTGGTTTTTGATGTAAAACTTCCCTTTGGCATTTTATTATTCATTTATTGTAGTTTGTTCATAAGCAGGTCAAAAAGCATCCTTATGCAGATTTCCTCACTTTCACTCTCATTCACATTCACACAGTTCTCGTCACAACACAATCACAAGTACTTGTACAAGTGCTTACATCACTTTTGCTGCCACAAAACTGTATTGTTATGGCTGTATTCCTTCTCTTTTTGCCCTGTGTCTCTCTCCACCATCAGAACCAAGTTTAACCAAGCTTAAAGGGATGCATGTTAGACATGAGTTTTGGCAGACACCCAGACCAACTTTTGTTCCACCTGAATAGTTTTTTTCCTGTAGGTATCAACTCTTTCATTTTCATTGTTGTTCTTTCTTTTTTATGTATTCATCCTTTTCCTAAAAAATGTTAAGACGATGAAAAATATTACAAATCATACTTACCATAAAGATGAAAACTCTCTCTTATGCTTTACTTTTCTTAGAAAACTGACTGGAAAAAAGTATCCTTAATTACAACAGTGACTTTCAAGAACTAAACCAAAGAATGTACTACTTAATGTCATTCTGTTATCAATTTATTAGTGTGCTGTCTACAAGCCCTTGTTCTTACTAGAAGCCCACTGTGCTAAACAAGTGTTGTTCCTTCTAAACAAGCTGGAAAAATTCCTGTGCTATATCTAAGTGCAATGTAGTACAAACAGTACAAAATAGAAGACAATGAAACAAAATTTACCATCACAATAAGCAGTATTCTTCATAAACTGTAAGCTTTACCATTCACAGGTGCAACAGAGCAAAGAGGTTTTAAGGAGGAATTTGAAGTGGAACAATGATGTGTTATTTAACAGACAAATTAGCTCAGCTATTATTGGGCATGCTCTCTGCCTATTCTGATAGTGTAATCTATTTTAGCTTATTTGACAGCTCTTTGAAATTGCTAGGTATCCATTTACTGGATTAATTAATTAAACATATTAAAATTATGCATTAGTCATGGCTTTAGAAAGTTAGAGTAAATAACATAGCCTTTATTAATTTTTCCATCTATGTAATTCTCCTATCCCCAGTCTCTAATTTTCAGCAATTTTACTTTTATTTTATTCCTTCCTTTTGATTTCTTGTTAATTTTTAAATACTGCTGGTTGTGTCACCCCTGGCTGAAAAAGGAGCAGGTGTCTTTTCTCCAAAGTGACACCACAGCTGATCTGTGGAACAACTGAGAACAGAGTTATCTCTAGGGATGGAGCACACCCAGTTTTTCCAATGACAAGCTGTCAGGGTTGGAGACTTCATAAATTAAAGGGATTTTATTTTTTTTTTTAAAGTAAAATATTTTCCACCACTTTTATATTTTCAGAACATTGTTCTGGCCTTGTACAGGAGACGGGGAAATGTAAATGTCAAACATTCACTTCTGTTTAAATGGGCTCATTATACCACAATATGTTGAGGTTTTTTCCCTACCGGCCGGTTCTTTTCACTGTCGTATCCTGTAACCACTTTCCTTGCACCTGCCTGAGGAGACTAATCCTCTATTAAAACATGTTCAAACTGAGCAAAGGCAGAAATAGCAGCCATTTCACTCAAACAAAATGAATCAAAACACTGTAAAAATAAATAAATCGGGGTAGATTTGGTGAAGACATTCGCCTGTTTGGTCTGAAGTTAAAGCCTGTTACCTCAGTATTTTCCATCTGGAGAGCAGGCTTTGCCCTTAGGGCATGGACCTGTTTTGAAAACATTGTGAAGAAAACTCCCCCAAATGTAGTAGGTCCTCAGCTGTGATACAAGTGCCGTACAGACCTCACCATTCCAGGGGCACTGTCTTCCTTCAGTACTGCACTCTCCAAGGATTGGCCACACTCTCACTTTCTTATCCAGGATCATGGATATTTATTTAGATCGAACTATAATTATGGGTAATACTATGAATAATATGTACTTCTCTCCCTGCTTTGGTTCGGTGTTAGACTCTACAGGGAGCTGCAGAAACATCCTGCAAAGGATGGCAATGTTGTTGACTGGTTCATTGAGGAGAGAAGCTGCCTCTACCAGATAACAAAGAAAGAACTACAGTCTGCCAGGGCAAAGGAAAATCTGTTCTGACATGGTAAATCAGCAGGCTAAATTCTGTGTGCCTGAACTCCACTATCTAAGAACAGAAGTCCCATGGGGCAGCCTTCATCAGTGGAAAGTACAGAGCTGAACACATTCACAATGTTCAATAAATGACTATATTGGGGAAAAAAAACAACACACCAACAACAATAACAACAAAAAACCCCACAAAACTCATTGCAACTGCTGCACATAAAGCCAGGTAGATAATTTATGATACAAGGTCACATTTTTCTGTAACCAAACCCATCTCTGCTAATTAAACTCTTATAAAGATCAAGGGTAAACAGTGAATTGTTTAATTGAAGATAGTCAAATTCTATGAATAAATATGTTGTCTCCTATTTGTACAGCTTTTGTTCTCATTTGTTTTATAACATCACCTCTCATAAGATGGCTATTGCTGTGTGTTTCACTAAGAAATTTGAAATCCCTCTGTCCTATGAACATATCCCTCCCCAAACTGCTCATTGAAGTTAGCCCTACAAGAGAGGAAAAAGACATCTGTGCTGTTGCTGAGAGACATACCATACAATCTTAAATCAGGACAAAAGAGAACTGGATTGGTTCCAGGTATTTTTCTGGAGGCCCAAATGTATCTAGATACTTCTTAGAGAAAGTTGTTGTGGAACAGTAATTTAGAACAATGTACAGCAAACCAGGCATAATTAAATCTACAAATAACTCCTTTTCCCTTTCTGATGCATTAGGGCTCAAGTGGTATGTTATTCTCTTTTGGCCCCAAGTACCTTGATATATATGATCTGGTATCTGCTGAAAAGATTCCTTTCATAATGCTAACAAAATACAATTAATGCTACCAAGTTTCTGAAATAAGATTCCAGCACTTCAGCAGCTGATTGAGATTTTTATTACAGATTTACATAAATGAGTAAAAATGGTAAAAAATCCTTTACACCACTTCACAAGTTTCAAGTAGACAAAAAAATTGAATACCAGTCATTCACACTCTGGAGTAGAAGCCTGTTAGTATGGCAGAATGTCAGTTTTCTGCTTTTCCTATTATCGTGTGTTTGGGCATCTCAACTAGTTTCTTATACAGACCAGTACAAAGGTTATACTCCAGCAATGAGAAGTAGCTAAGTTCAACAAACTGCTAAACTGTAAGACCTGATGAGGTTCAAGACGGACAGCTTATGTACCAGCTTGTGCTAATGGTTATTCTTCAGGACACTTCCTAGCCTTTAGAGACTACCTTGAGATTTCAAGCCTACACAATAGTATAATTCAATCTATGAAGCAACGTGCTACTAATAGGAGAAAACAGTACAGTATGTGGAACAGTGGAAGTTTTTGAGACCCTGGGAAAAATGCATTACTAACATTGTTGAATTATTATTGGGGTTTTTTAAAAAAAAATTAAATTTCTTTGGATCCATAGGCCATAGAAACCATAAATAATTTAACTTGCATATTATATCAAGTACAGATATCTGGGTACAGTAGTCATAACAGCTTAACAATTTACTTTTTCTAAAAACTTTGCTAATAATATTCTGTGGCCCATTTCTAATATATTACCTATGATTTAAAAAATAACTCTTTAAATACTATCTTATTCATTCCTGAAGCTGCAAAATCCACAGAATTTCAACACAATAAGCCATACTAATTTGTGATGAAGCTACTGACTTTGGTAGACCTAACCCTGAGGTGAATTAAACATCACATTTTATTGTTCTGGTCATTTTGTACAGTAGCCTTTTTTCATTTATAGAGCAATATGGTTTAATATATTCTCATCTTCAGTCCTGCTTTTGAATTACTTTAATAACAGTTGTAAATAAGCAAAGCTCATATGATGGTCCTATTACCTAGTTATTAGCTTCAGATCCCACCATGGATTGTACAGCATATTGGGTGACAGGCACAGCAGGGGACCTGCATCTGATATATACATGTAGCTCATGTTAACATTAATGAGAAACTTAGATAGCATATCTTATTTAAACACCTTGTATGTAATATGAAAAAATGAAAGACCTTTTACTCTTTATTCAAAACAGCATGATACAGAAATATGCATTCTCATGCCTGGACATGAGTGGAATATATACATTATAAGGTACATGGTGAGAAAAAACACAGATTCTTTCCAATTCATTCAGTTTTGCAGGTCTGTAAATCATGGATGTCCTACTGTTGCCAATTTGAGAGACTACAGGGATACAAAGGACTTGTGATGATGCTGTCTTTAGGCATAAATGCAAAGCTCATTCTCAGCCAGGTGATCTGCTTGTGTAATACAGTCCTTTTTCTATACTGTACATGTACAGCCTTTCTCAGTCTTCCTCTTCCATCCCAGAGTTCCCCTTCATGCTCCCCTGAAATCCTGGTCTTCGACTCAGATTTCTTGAAGTCTGTTTGGCTGAGGAATATCCCCACTTCCTGCTGTTCAATACCCTGAGCAGGGCCTTAATTTGCTGCTTGAGTTAACTTCATCCAGGCCACTGGGCTCTTGTAAATCTCATCACAGGGACTTTACGATATTCTTAGTTTTATTTTATTCTGAAAACTACACTGCCTAAGGTTATCAGATTATGGGAGTTTCATTTCTCAGCGAAAACACAAACCCCAAAAGCTAAAAACATAAGAAATAAATAAGAATCTAAATTACAGTTGTTGAAGGGGTTTTAATCTCATTATTTCTAAGACAAGCCCTTGATTTTGCAAGAAGCATAAATCATGGTTGTTAAACACTTAGCTATTCTGTACCACTCTGCTAGGAACAATATTATTTCAAGAAAATGAATTTCATAATATTTCATCTTAACCCATTATTCTTTGTATTTAAAGGAAAAATATGAGTGCTCCTCATGCTATTAATGTCTATCATTTTCTGTTTGGTCATGTTTAATATCTTAAACATGGTACTATTGTAGCCAACTGCACAACACATAAATTCTGTCTACCTAACGACATGTAATGTTTTGTAATGCCTAAAAACTGTTACGGAGGTTTAACTGACAAACCTAAGGATAGCATTCATCTCTAAGAAAACACAAAGAATGACAGGAATGTTTAAAATAATCTCAAAAGGGGAGGAGAGGGTGGTGTATTTTTCCTTTAACTGGATTTCTTCAGTCAGCTCCATAGACTATTGTTTGTTAATTTCATAAAAATGCTTAAGAAATTAGAATGGATTCTGAAATGAAGATCCATCCAAGCTTCTGTAGTGTAATACTCAGACATAGTAAACAATTACATTACATAAACCAACCATCTGAACAGAAATTATAATTAAAGTAATGCATCGGTGTGCTTCATTGATTTATGAATTTGTTTAATGATTCCTGTTAGAACAGCAGAAGCCATTATGCATTCACTGATTTTAAGAGACCGTGTATAGTTGTGTGACCTTTCACTAACGAAGAAAAGTAATATTCCTGAGCTACCAATGAAATTAAAAAAAAGAAGTGTTGTTATGACAGACACAACAATTTGAAAATAACATCCCAATTCCTTTAATTTTCTTCATACACAAAGCTGTTCCCATTTTCCACATTACTATTCAGATAAGAGTAGAGGAATCTGCCTAGTTAATAATTGCATATGGGTTCCTGTCTGAAACATATAAAATAATCCAAGGTTGAATTTATCTGAATTTGATTCAGATTCAGCCCCATGTTCTTGGCTGAAAGGTAGAAGCCCACATTCCCCGCTCAGTTACTGTTATTCATTGGCATTTGGAGTGCCCATCCAAATCAAAGCTCCACTGTGTGAACTGTGGTTAACACATGCACTGAAATACAGCCTCTGACCCAAAGCGCTTATGATCTAGACAGACCATTGGGGAAAACCCAAACATACCAATGAAAGCATACAAATAATAACCTTCTGATGAAATCCAGGGAGATTTTACCCTCTGTTTCAAGCTAATTCTCAGTGATACTGAAAATCGCACCCACAAAGAACAAGCAAATATATTATCTTGCTGTTACGGAGATGGGGAGCTTAGGCAGAACAAGATGAAGTATATTATCCAGCTCTGTGCAGGAATTCTTTTGGTAAAATTGAGTCTTAAAAACACAACCACAGATTTTTTGCAGCAGGTTAACATATCTGCCTCCTTGCCACAGGCATATCTTGCTCTGCCCACAATAGTTTTGTGTAAAGGGTCTTCTCCCACCCATAATATACATCCATTAGTGCTGGTGAAATCCACACTAGGTACTAAGAGTAAATAGTATCAAATGCCTTCAAATCTTGACACAGCAGGAGGCATTCTGAAAGTAAGGAAGCAGGCGTCTTTTAAATTAGCTGTTGTAAAACAAATGGAAGGGTCCAGAGGGTGCATTTGACATTTATCTGTGTATTTCCTTGCTTTTGTTGTTTTCTGTCATTGTCCTATCATTCCATTCCCCTTGATTTTTGTGTAAACTTCCTTGTTTGTTTACTTTTCTGATAACTTGTAGAGTAAACTACTCCTTCACAAGAGAAAATGCAGCTGGGAGAGTAATGTGGGGGAAGGGTTTCTGGCTGGAATACTTTCAGCATGGCATCATAGTTGCTTGTGACTTTGAGCACTGTGAAACATTTGTTTGTCTTGCTTTCTTTCTTTGCTTTTCACAGTCCTCTTCAATCTCCCAAGCAGCTGACAGAAAGAGAGAGAGAATCCCCTACAACACTAAACATATTTTATTATTTACTGTTAAATCTTCATTTTCACACATAGCAGAGATTGCACATGTCAATATATCTTTTTAATTGAATGTGGAACTTGTCACATCAGTTTGTAAGTCCCTTGAAGTCCCAGAGCCCATTTTGGACTGTGTTGACACTACAAAGAAGAAAGGAAACAAGAATGGAAAGCTCTCCGACTTCAATCCTCAATCACATTTTTTCCCTGTGTATTTTGTCTGCCAAAATCCATAGATGACTTTCAGAATGGCAACATGATGATCTAGAGATCATCTCTTTATCTCTTCTTACCATTTTAGCAGCTCAGCTCATGCATCCAATTGGACCTTTTTGTATGAATACAGAGGAGGACGAGAAACTGTGAAATTAGAAGAGGGACGGACTCTCAGTCCTAAAATTGGACTTAGTCTTAGTGATAGATTTTTGTCATTAGCTAAGACTGTCATTCACATTCAGTAGATGACAAAGAGTAAGGTTAAAAGGTGGAAGCATAGGATTGTCCTACTGCAGTTGTTAGGAATCTTTAAATTTTGTGTTCTAACAAATGTTATTGTTACTCTAACAGTGGTCCGTAGTTTCACAAATCTTAAAAGAGAATAAGAAGGTAACAAAAATGTATATTCTGATTTACATTCTTTCAGGTCTGGATACATGATGAACATTGAACCCTTTACAATACTGATAATAAGAAAATACTGTGATTCCATAAGCTGCTGAAGTATTTAAAAGATGTGCAATGGAGCAAGAAAAATGTACAACTGTAGGAGGAGGAATTGGGAAAAGAAAGAAGAGAGAGGAATCCTTTGCTACATAAGCATCCAAGCTGCCCTGCAGAACCACAGAGGCTGGGGAAAGCCAGCACCCTCTCCCTTGCTCTGAAAAATTACCTGCAGATAGTACAGGGGCAGCTGCATCCCCAGCCCTTTGGTCATCAACTTAGTATGAAAACCGTGAGTTAAAGCAACAGAAGAGTTTCTTCGCTCTCACCTCAGAAATAGTGCAGGAGCTGACACCCACTGCACTCCTTAAGGGCTACTGAAGTCCAGAAGTGCTATGTTAAATTTGGATATCTTGTTGTACTGCGGGCATTTAAAGCCAGGACAGGTTTTATTCCAGGATTCCAAATCTTGCCCAGCACCAATTTGGATGTGAGCTCTTGCTGTAGTCACTATAAGTTATCACATAGCTTGTTGCCTGTCTTTGGACCATTCTCAGGTAATATGTGGATTTTACCTGACTCCCACACATGCTTATCTTTATGTGTCGTAGGGAGGCCCACTGAAGTTAGGAGGGCTTTCTAATTTGCTGTGTATGAGGTTAAGCACTTTCATAATTCCTTGATGGATCACTGAGCAAGTGGCAGCAGGGTAAAAGTTTATCACCATTACTGGCAGGAACTGGCAAACTCTTAGCTGTACCAGTAGAGACCACAGTCAGAGAGAGACTGTCTTAAATGTAGCAATAAAAAAAACTGACTGAGATTCCACTTCAAAGAGCAGTTTGGAAGCAGTATTTTGAGTGAAAGCAGACTATCAGTGTGAAACTGAAACTTATTCAAGCTGTCGATCTCGATGTCTTGTGTTAGTTAGCATGCCTAGCTTTATTGTTATTGCTTGTTTACATGTTTACCAAAATGTAGGCCTACATTTTTCTAGCATAGGCATACTTCTAGTGAACAACTTCTGTAATCTGATGTAATTGAATATGTGGTAGTTAGTTTATACCATGTGAACCTTTAAGTGTAGACCAGTGGAGCTGGCTTTGCACTTGTGTCCCTGCACCTCTTCAGGTAGCAGATGTTTCTATATCACTCACTTACTAAAACATAGACTGTGCTGTTGGTAGACTACTTAAATACAGAAAAATGCATCTAGGTAGGCTTGCCAAAGCAGTAAAAACAACTTAATTTTAATGTTTGACATTTTACTAGCTGTCAGCCTTATGTAATGAGGAACTGTGCAACCTGCTTCAAAGATAGCAGCATCTCTTAAATGTCTGGGCCAGTAAGTGAAAACAAAATTTAGTGTACATGATATAAAATATGAAGTCTAGGAGCAGTGAACCAAAACAGAAAAAAAAAATAAACAAACAAAAAAAACCCAAACAAACATAAAGCATACTGATGATGGAAAGAGATTTGGGAGATTACTGTAGAAAAAATGTTGATGCCTTCCACTATGTGGCTGCATTAGAAAAGGCAAACATGAAGGATAAAACAACCCTAGAGACAAGAAGGCAAAGCAACACAGAGAACCTGAGGTGTATTAACCACAATCAAGTTTAGTATAAATTTGTCAGAGAGAGCAAAAGGCTTTAAGGTAAGATTATGACTTTAGGCAAGGCATATTTTATAAACAACATCTGCAAAGAGCAACTACAGAAAGCATTTTGCACTAGAAAACCCACTGAAAAATCACTCTTCCTTCCATAGCTTCACCCCCATAGAAGCTGAGAGGAGGCAGTAATTAGGAGCAATTCGAAGTAATGAGGAGCAGCTGTGGCCCAGCTGACCGGGTGGGATTTCTGCCCCTGCCCACACACACTCCCCAGTGTCGGGGGTGCAGGATTGGTGTCAGAAGGGTATGGCTGATTATGGTCTTCCTCAGTGCTTAGACCTGGCACTTGGCTGCTTCCATTGCAATGAGTGAGTCTGTGCAGTTTTATTTTTTTCCTCCTATTTTGGGTGTAATGTCCCAGTTTGAGACTGGGTAGAGCACTTGAAGGAGAGTAAGCTGGAGTTACTCCTGCAGCCACAAAATGTCTGCTTTGCTCTCACAGGGAAAGCAGCCTGCCATGGGAGCAGAGGGAGGTGAATTTAACTGCTTGGCAATCTGCTTGGTTTAAGAAGAACTCTGGTGTTTTCCTGTTGTAAAACCTTCTCCTGAAAACATTGGAGGAGGTGCTGAAGGCAGCTCTGCAATAGGCTTCTTCTGGTTAATTCTTGCCCTGTGACAGAACTAAGGATTTGCATAAAGGACAGCACTTGTTTTTCTCAGATCCTTTTCCTGACTGAAATTTAAATTTAGGGACTCACTTTCATTAGTTTAGGTTTCCCTTCTTCCATCATTGCCTTCCCTAACATCAGTTTTCTTCCTCATCTTCCTCCTGTCTCTGTTTCCCCTATTTTCAGAGAGTCTGCCTGAGACTGTGTTCCCACCTGACAGGCTGGGTCACACTGCTGAAGGAGTTGAGTTGTTTAGGGATGGGGCTCACTTTACCCTGAAAAAGAAAAAAAATAATTAAAAAGCCAACAGGAGGAAGAGCAGGCAGATCAGCTTAAAAAAGGATTTGTAAAGTTTGTCCCTCAGTGTTTAAAATAGAAATGTGCTATTGATAACTTAAAAGTGAAGACAGATATATGAATCTCCAGATGAAAAATGTCTGCTGAACTTAAGCAACCAATGTTTTTATGATGTTTGTTTCTCTGTTGTAGAAGAGTAGGCCATATACTTTCTTATTAGTAAAATCCAGTTTTCATACTTTTTAGCTCTCACACATAGCAAATTACAGAAAGCTGAAAACTAGTATGCTTTTTCATCAGTTTTTTTTCCAAAAAGATAGTTTTAAACAGTAGATTTTGTTTTGATTTTTGAAGTTTCAGAGAAAGGGAGTTACCTGGAATTTCAGATGCATGTTTGCTCAGGATCAAAATAATGATGAGCTACAATTGCCCTTAAAGGTGTTCAAGTCTTTTGTTACTAGAGAGAGGAAGAAAATCCAACAGCATCATTAAAGACACTGCTATTGTGCAGTATCTTTTCATGTGGTACTGCAATATGTCATTTGATTGTGCAAACCTCTCTGAAATAAGTGGAATTATTGCATCCCTAATTCCAGCTGAACGTAGTATTCTCTTTATGGTATATATTAATGCTTTGCAGAAATAGTAAGGATCAAGTATTTACTAGGGCATTTGTGTGATTGAGCTTGCTTTTGAGTGGCTTTGGAAATACTGAAGCTTTTCTGTGGACTAATTTTACTATTTAGCAACCTATTTAAAAAAAGGCAGCACATTACCAGTTTAATAAAGTTTACGTGGAGAAGTTGCCTATGAATGCAACCAATATGAAAACCAATGAATTTTCAGCTGTTGGACTAGGTTGCAATATGCAGCCTTGTAGTGATACAAAAAAAAGTGAACCTGACTGACTCTCCTGTGGTTCTAGATATTCTGAAGATGAGAGTGCAGCTTGTTTTTCTCTGGACAAACAGAATAAAAATGGAACAAATCATCTGCAACTACTGTTTAAATGCTCGGACCTGCTTAAAGGGTGTATTTTACACTGGATAAAGAAGGGAAACAAAACTATGCAGATAAACTCCAAGTGTTTGATATGTGTTATGGCTCAGTATGTGACACAGTTATCTTCTATGACTGTGTGCTTAGTATTTCTGGCTGGCGGGCTGTATGCCTTTCAGAGCATCCAAACAATTTCAGACACTAGGCACACAGAGTATTGAGGCCATTAAAGTCTGAACCATAATCTTAAAAAAAAATTAAAAAAAAAAAGAGGGGGGGTGGGGGGTGCAGGGGCAGCAACAAGCATTGTTCCCAGGGAAAGGGAAATAAGCCAAGAAGGGATGACAATCCTGGGTAAACTGAGAGTGCCCTTGAAGTCTGTTTCAGCTAATTTTTTTCTGCTTTAACCAAAAAGGGTAAATGCATGAGTTCTCTCCCAGAGTCACACGTAGCCATGATATGTGACTTTGGCAAGATTACTTGGCCAGAAGTTTACAGTGCACCTGGATTCTGCCTGAGCACCTGTTTTATGCTGATTTCATTGGGGATAACAATTCTTTCAGGGAGTTTATACAACTGAGTATATTGCTATTTATAAAGCATGTAGGATAACTCGTATTCAACATTTCTAGGGTATTTTCAGTCAGACCAGGCTTTTGTTTTATAAAATAATGTACAGACACCTCAAGAGTGACTCAGTGAGGGATGTTCAAATCTGTAGTGCCTTGGGAGTTCTAGAAAAAATGCTGGCTTCCTCCTCTGGAGAGTCTGACAACTGGAATGCCAAAGTAGTTATTTCCTCTGCTGAGGATGTGAAGTTTGTGAGCTATGGGGAACTAAATATAAGTAATGCTTTAGGTATAAGAACAAGTGATAAAACATTCTTCTAATGACTTCTCATCCTTCTCTCTCTATCTCACCAACTCCCTGCTTACACAGGTATGGTACATACCATAAGCAGGTATGGTACATGGCCAGAACATGACTTTGACACAGAATCCCCTTAGGAAATCTCAGTTGTAAAGCTCAGACGGAAACGGAAGGACAAGTTACACTTTCTGATTTCTCATAGTTCAGTATTTGTTAGATGAATGTACATTTAAAGGCCCCAAAGGATCTCTGCTTGGGTACAGTAGGTGGTAGTAAATTTGCCCTCTTATTGCATAATATCACCAGATACTAATGTAATTATCTCTGCAGTGCAAATATAGCATAATTTGCTGGTTACTTTAATATGTATTTGGTGGGATTAGAGGTAGATAACTTTACCTCCTGAAAGCTTTGTGTCTCTGCTGGTACTAGTATGCTAATAAAATGACTAGTTGCAGTCCTGAGCTGTGGTTAAAGACAGCTTCTCCTTCTTCATGTCCCTGCACCAAAGAAAATCCATCCCTGGTGTCTGTGATCTCTCCTAGCTTGTATAGCTGTGTTTGTTCTTGTTTAGTGTAACAGTGTGTTGCATTTTTCTTTCCAAGTCTATGGCAGTACGTTTTGCTGATGTTTCAAATTGTATTTTTAAAGTGATTCTTGTTTGATTTTTTTTTTCTTTTCAGATACTGTAATATCATTATATTTACATGTGTACTCAAATAATTCTGTTTAACATTCAGTGATGCTTGAGCTGATGTGGTGTCAGGACATTATTGTCCAAAAGGACCTTTGGCCTCAAAGCTGTCCTTTTTTGGCATTTAATCTTGAAATACACATTTCTTTGGCAGTGAATCAGACTACAAGAATGCTAATTTCAATAGTGTTTAGCACGAAGGTTTTCCTGCCACTGGTACATTTGGGTTAATAGTTCTGTGTAAAGAAAAACTGCACTGTATATACTGTCCATAAAATACCAAATGATGGAATTATGCCTTACATCATCAAGGAAAAATTAATAAATAACACAAAAATGTCAATAAAAAGCCACTCAGTCTGTAAGCCCAGTAACATATCTTGTGGAAACACATGGTGCATGTTTATACAAGTATCCAGAAATTCCCAATATATTGTAAACATAATGATTGCTGCAGAAGGTAACAATGATCCGCTAATAATTACTGTGGAAAATTTGGGTCCAGGTTTGGCCCAGTCCACAGAAATATTGCAATGAGTTTGAACTCTAACCCTATAAAAGCAGAAGTAGTGTGTGCTATTATCTGCTCCCACAACAAACACCCTTGTGTTGAAACTGTCTCAGCTGCTCAACCTCACAGTCTCTTCCAGTATTTCCAGTCAGAAATACTTCAGTCTGGGATGATATTAAGAACTTCAGAAATACTGGGCAAAACCTGAAGGAGAGTCTGTAACAAATCACACTGCTGGTTTTTAACAGGCAAAGGGTAAAGTTTGCAGAATAGAGGTACCTACCTGTCTGAGCTCTCTTACCAGCAATCTGTTGGGGAATGTCTGGTTGTCCAAAGTACGTGTCTCACCTGTGAGTGCTGGGGAGAGGCTGAGAAATGCTCTACTGTACAGCAGTCTCCCTTCTGCTCTTGGAGCCCTATAGATAGGGAGAGTGAAAAACGATTGATTCAAGAGTCAGATGCATGCACATGGAGCATTAAATGTGAACCCTGAAGCTCTGAAATCACTTACATGTGTATGTTCAAAAGTCTTGTTGATTTCAACATTTGAAACTAGGCAGAAATCAGACACCTTAAGTTATGCACACTTGCAGCATCCTGTTTTTGAGTTACTTTTCTACCCTGATTCGAGTAGATTTCCCTATTCACAATTCTCTGCTAAACTGTTCCATCTCTAAGGTGTTTGTAATTGTCTGTATTGTGATTTGCTTCAAGGTACAGGAATTATACTTGCAATATGGTTCTCTCGTAAGTGTCAGTGCTATTTTGAACAGGAATTAAAACTTAATAAAAACAGTATTCAATAACATTTATTTAATATAGTTTGATACTTCTTTGCACAAGTAATGATCTGCTGGACTTGGACAGTGGGTTGTAAACCTGGAGCTTTGAAGGAGTAATTTCAACACTCAGCAATACAATTGCTAGGCCAGATCTGTAGTTACTGTGGAGGTTTCCTGATGTTAGTGTACAAGAAAAAAGGATCATTCTGCAATGTAAGCATCCTCTAATTTGAAGAAATGGCTTTATTGCAGCAGTAGTTATTGGACTAACAGCTGGTACTGTCAGCGCTGTTACACAGGAAGAGCTGTAGTGGTAGAGACTTGATTCTCACCTATAATAGGAACTAACATATGAGCCTCTCACACTTTTTTTTTTTTTTTTCCTTCTCTCCAGGAGAATTAACATAGAGTCACTTTAAAATATAAATGTTGTGCATATAGAAGGATCACAAGGAGAAATCAAGAGTAAATTTAATTTAGCCTTTTGCCATAGCTGTGTATTTTGAGACCAAGAATAATTGCACTACTTACTTCAGGGAATGTAAAAAGCCACAATGTGGAATAATGATTTAAAAGTTTACAGTTAGCATTCGTTCTTTGCAGAATGAGGTGCTAAACTGAGGACTCACAAAAGCAGAAGGCATCTCAGTTAAGATTCTAGATGTTTCAAAGCAACAATAGTATTTATTTCACTATTTAGCTCCAGATCATAATTTACTTAGATTGATTCCCATTGGATTTTTTATTTTAAAAAGTAAATAAAAATATTATGGCAGACTTCAAAAGGAGCTATTAATGCATTCAGTTAAATCTTTTTCTAATACTTCTGTCACACCTTTATCTAAAGGTCACAGATGGAGGGAAAGCAAAATGTGCCACATCCAATGTCAAACACAGCAGTTCTTGAGACTAGCAAATTGTTCTGTTACCTGAATCTTGTATCCATTTGGGATTAAACTTTTTTTTTTTTTCTTCTCCTACAAAGCATTCAAATGTAACTTCTGTCTGGCAGAATATATCCATCACTACACTGGGACTATTGTTCTAGCCCTGAAAGCAGTTTTCCTCTGTGGATGAGCTTATTTTAAAGTGCCAGTTCATCTGAGAAGCTATAAGCCTAGTGGTTTTTTGTGTTTGGGTATGAAGCAGGGGGGAAGAAGGTCAGGGAAGGAGGAGTGCATGTGTGAGTGTTTGTTTTTCTCCAAGAGAAGGACATAGGCAGTCTAAATTGATTTTTATTTCCAATAAAGGGTGGAGACTGGAGGGAGGAGGGAAGTGTCAGAGAAAGTGCAGGGAAGAAAAATACATTACATAAAGCATCACTAAAATGTGTTTAATTCATGTGCAGTATATATAATCATGAAGGAAGGACTGGACCAGGCTTCATATTGGAATTAAGTATTTTAAAATTTTCCCATCCCCATTATTACTGTGACCTTTGCTGTCATGATACTGGTGACTGGAAGAGGCTTGTTGTGGTTTGCAGAGCTAGTGGCATGCTGGATGGTTTCCCCAAACTGGGAATGTTATTGTTTACACAACATCTTCTGCACCCCAGTTCTTACCAAGAAGTTGTTCTCAATGTTAGCTGTACTTTCACCTGTGTAGCCTCCTTTATTCTGTGGTGAACCAAAGTGGTTTAGACACCGCTTATACAATACCTGCCAGAAACAACAAAAAAGATTTTAACTTAATATTATTTCCATGTATTTAGTTGACTTCTAGAGTATATGGCTTTAATTGATGTCTGTCTTTTTTTGGACTGTAAATGGTGTGATGGAAGTTGTCCTTTGGCAAATTACCAGAAGCTATGAGGAAGGGGGAAATGCTGTTTTCTTGAAGCTTAAGCTATTAGATCAGTCTTTTGCATTGCTATTCTGGTCTTTTTTTTTTTTTTTTTTTTTTAAATCTTTAAGGAAAAATACCCCAGTCTTCTGAGTAATGCTTTTTGCCCATATTATCTGTGACACAGACCTTCATAGTATAACTGTTCATTAAAATGTTGCGTGCTAAGTAGACTGAAGTTACTGCTATAAATTTCCTACAAAAATGGACTGTTTCTGTAACTTCTAATATTAACCTCTTTGTTCAAGTCTTGTTAGATAACTTCAGATTTTGTTTTCTATTAAAAAAAGAACACTTTCTTGGAGAAAGTAGATCTGTAGTTTACAGGTAAAGCTGTTTAAAATTAATCACTACAGCAATGTTGTGCCACAAAAGTCTTTCAAAGTCTGTTTTTTTTATGACACTTGCTATTTTGCAGAAGCTTTTGAAGTTCTTCAAATAGTGTTGTGTTTTTATTAACTACAATTTTGCTCTCTGTGCTCTATCTTAAAACTGTGTTCTCTTTGTATGTTTTTAAATGTGAAGTCACTCTCCTTTCAACTAAATTAACAATTGCCATGTTCTATTATTCAGTCTACAGAACTAATTCTGGCAGTAAAGGGAAAGGATGAAATAGAAGTGCAAGGGGGGGAAAACCCAACACAATCCACACTTAAAGCTGAAAAGGAGGTGTTAACAGGAACTGGAATTTCAAGTTATCCTTATCTCATTTCTCATATGACTCCACCTACTAAAGACACTGTTACATGAAAATATCTTCTAGAACTTAATTTTATAATGAAGTATTTAGTTGGTACCATTTATGTCATTCATAGAATGAAGAAGTATGGCTCCTTATGGCATGCAAATATTTTTCAGTGCCTAAATAGTCTTAAATTATTGTAGATGAGATTAGGCCTTCAGAGATTGTTCAGTTTAAATAGCTAAAACCAGATTTTTATTAAACTAAAAAAGAAATTTCCCTTAAAACTCTTCTTGAGTGGGCAGACACAGTCCTGGGTTTCAGTGAAGTGTTTTGATTTTTTTTAATTGTTTTTTAATCATACATCCTAATGACTCAAACCATGTGTCAGTTCTCAGCTCTTCAGGCTTTGTGTATGTCTCCAAGCCATGTCTTGTTGCCCTTTCACTCTGGCACAGCTGCAAGGAGCACCCATGATGTGAGGCCACCCCGACCCTTTTTGTGGGGTGGCATTAACCTGAGATGAGCACAAGGCTTGGGGAGCATTGCCTGCAGGAAAAGCTCTGCACTGGTAACAAGCGTTGAGTTATGCATGTACCTTAAGATTTAGAAGAATTTTGTGCATTTTAAAATAGTACTTTGCCCGTTTCACTAAGAATCAGAAATGGCAATGACACATCAAAATATTAATAAGACTTTCTTGTTGGTTATCATATGATTATAATAAAATGATGCTTCTAATTGTGATTTATAGGTCCTTCAGTGCCTGCAGTAGAAATACAAGTTTTGCCATTTATTGACTTCATAAAGAGACCCCATAAAAGATTAAGGTCAACTTTCTCAAAGACTTTGTTAATTTTCAGAGGTGCCATAGATACACATGGTCTGACTTCTTTGAAGTTCCATGTGTGCAGCTTGCCCAAAAATCTGGGCTAAAGGAGACTGAGAGATGGGGGCTTGGTTGGCTCTTGATATTTTTTTTCGAAGGGGTTAGGTGTGCCTTGTCAAATAGACAAACTTAATCCCCAGTAGCTATTCTCTTGGTTGGTTCAAATGCATAAGTATAAAAGCTGGAATTAAATAGAGTAGTTAATTTATCTTTTAGAAGAGCAGTTAAGGCAAGATTTGAATTCAGATGTGATTTAGAAACTTGGATCTGTGTTTGTAATATAAACAGCTACAACTTTCAGAAATAACTTTCCATAGTGCTTTTATTTATTGGAAAATAATATTTACACTGTTGAAATTAATGTATGAATCAAAGTATATTTAAAAAAAAAAATTCAAAAATTCAGTTGATTATTTTTCCAGGCTTTTCAAAAGGCATTCATAACACCTGAGTAACAGAATATTTTACTTTCTTCCTAGCTGCCAGATTCCTTACAAAGCTCTTAATAGCCTCTTTCTGCCTCTGCAGAAAGTATATTTCTATCACAAATTTCCTCATACAATATAATATGATATTCAGTATAGTTATTAGTATGAAAATGTATAGCTTCCAGAGCTAATTAATGTACTGTTATTTTGTTTTTGTAAATAATTGCTGGCTTTAAGGATATGTGCATGAATACAAGAAAAATACATGCAATATTTTAGTACTGTTTCATTTCTAAACAGCTGGAGTTTAGGTGTCAGGACAGTATCATGTAATCAAATTATAGCTTTTTTTATTTTTTTTTTTTTTATGGAACAAAATCTCAGGTTTTACCACAAAGTCAAACCAAAGGTAAACCAACACATTATTAATATTTCAGTACACAAATATCTCTCGAAATGTGGATAAAGTAAACAGTCTTTATTTGGCATAAAAAAATATGATTGCTATTATATTTTAGATCTATATACTTCTACCTAGTTGCTTAATTGGTGGTTATAAAATCTAAACCATGACATTAGCCTTGAACCAATTTATCAGCACAATTTGCATGCTGACTTCAGTCGTTATCCCCAGATTTGTACTATCGGGTTTCTCTTAGGGGTAAGGGAATCAAGGATTCATAGTATACGCAAAGGAAACATAGCTAAGACAGAAGTTTGGTAATTCTAGTGAACCGGAGTTCATACATTTGGCTGTGGATTTTCTTTTCATATGCTGAAAATGATGCAGCATAAATTTAATTGAGTTTTCACATGCCATCCAATAATACTTTGCTCCCCTAGGGTTCTTCTGCAACCCATTCTCATCTGTTTTCACCAGCTTCCACTCACAAAGGCCAGAAGACCAACTTAATACTAACAAAGTGTCTAGCCTGGCAGATAAACCCTAAAGGAGGCACGAAAGAATTATCTATATTAGAGTGGCATTTCAGAACTAATCCCACATTCCAAAAAGTGGCATATTTGAGTTTAGCAATCTGCATTAAATAAGCAAGAGGTACATTTGCAACAGAAGACTTATTCTGTCCTCCCTGAAGGAGTCTGTTATTTGAGAAGCCTTGCCCAGTAATATGATGTGGGTCTGTGGTTGAGCTGAAGTACTTCCAAGTCCACTGGGGAACAGATAGCATCATCTTGTTTGATTTCTTTTTATTAGTTCTGCCTTTGAGTTTGTAATACAAAGAAGGATGAAATGGTGAAGGTTGTCTAAAGCTGCAGGATTTGGGAATTTAGATATAGAGGAATTCTGTGGGGTGGGGGGGGTTTGTTTTTTGTTTTTCTGGGGTTTTTTTGTTTTGCTTGGTGTTTTGTACGTTTTTTTTTTTTTTTAACTGAGTATAGGCAACAAGGAGAAAGAAGAGAGTTGCCTACCTGAGGAAGATAATTTAACTGAGATTCAGTACACTAATTATAGCTAGGAAGAATTATCTAATAATATCCTTTCAAACATGGTTCTTTGAACTGTGACTCCCATGTTTTCCATTAAAATGTATGATGAGCTGTCTCATCTCTTGTGATCAATATTGACTGACTAACACCTCCAAGATTACATGCTGCTCTCTGACATGTTTTTTGGCTCTGTGACAAGATCTCAAATGGGTGCAAATTTCAATTTGTTTAAATCCAAACTGGATTCCAACTAGTCTTTTCTTGGTAAAAAAAAGACACAGCTAGTACTGGATCAGTTTATTCTTCAATCATACTACAGACAATAGCCTGTGAACCACAAACATTCAGTTCTACCGTAACCCATTTTGTATTTGGGACCCTACTAGCTTCTAATCCCCTATTCATATGCATTACTCCACAGTCCTTAGCTACCCCACTATAAAAAACCTATATTATGTAAAATGGAACATAATATCACTCTTCAAATAACAGACTATTTTCATCATAATACTAATATTTGGTGTTAATATTTCATATTATGCCTTGCTATGAAATTTTTTTTCCTCCCCACAAATGCATGGAAACAAGTTGATGAATCACTGCAACTTTTGACTGAGTTTGAGGAATCAGGTATTCACCCGGCAAGGTGGTGCATGTAAGAGTAAAATCAGGGCAGAGAAGAATTATTCCAAGTCTTAACCCAGTACTCACTTATTAATTTCAGATATATAAGAAGAATTTGCTTTCCTTTTAAACAGTTTTTCTTGTTTTCATAAGCTCCTGCTACCTCTCACTGCCACAATTTATTGGAAAAAGAAATGTAAAGGCATAGTCAAAAGGGCTATTCTTGCAGGTCTTCTGTCCCAGAGAGAACTAGAGAGTTGGAGGATTCTATGGGAGTAGATTTAATCTTAGACATTTCTTGAGTAATTTTGCAGACACAAGAAGGGTGGCTGGTTCAGATTAAAGTCTGGATAAGAAGTTAAACTTAGTCTATACTCTAATATGAAATCTTTAGAGTCAATACCAGTGTAAACAGTTTTTAGCTATTCTTTGCTGTCTGTTTTGCCCTTGTAGTTTCCCCTCTCAGCTGTACCAGTATCGGCATGAGACAATTGAACCTGGGAACTGATCTAGATTTTTTTGACAGGATTTCCTTACAACAGAGAGCTGGGGAAATGAAAGGTTAATAAAAGGATGACAGAGAATTTAAACCGGTTTTGCTGCTGAGCATTTCATGTTGTCAAATCATGGCCATAGAAATAGCTTTGTTTGCCTATAAACAGATGATTGCCTGTGTCCTTAATATTCATGGAGTATCTCTCCAAAGGACAGTAAGAAAAATATCTCCTCCTTTTAATAAATACTGATTATATGGAATGATAGTCTTCTCTTACAAGGAAGTAGGAGTTTGGTCTTCCACTGGCTGATCCAGTCTTGATCCCATAAATCATGTGATCTGGGGAATATACAGACTGGACTTTTCCAGTTGCAGTATGTGATATATAAAAGGCCCATTCCAGCTTACCAGTCTAGGCAAATGTAGTGGGATCCTCAGAAAAAGTCTGTGTGGAAAGAGTGTAGAATGGAAATAAACCAAATAAACCTTCCCCTATGGCTCATTGAGAACACCAGGGTCTTGTGTTTGAATGTCTGAGTCCTCATCTGGATTCGCTCAGCAGAATGTGGATTTATACAAGATACTGTTTATTTCCTACCATTTTTTAGAAACTTTCATAGCACAAGAAGTTCACAGGGAGCAACAGTAACGGTTTTAAGTGTGCTCTGATTAATAGGAACCACCCCTATGTCTTGCTTGTTTGACATTTGGAAATATCTTTTACTTGGTCCTGATGAGACGGATCTCAGCAAGAACCTACAACTGTTAATGGTTACTTCTAAAAACTTGCTTATTAACATGTCCAATTGAGACTCAAGCAGAGTTGCGGGGGGTGCTATTTTTGTGCCTATTAGTATTTTAATCATGTAATAAAATGCAAAGTCAATATGTTTGCATTAGTGATATGATTCAAGTACATGGAAACTCAGATTTTTTGGAAAACTATCCTGGCTTGAGGCTGCCTGCTGTTTCAGATGATTATCACTTCCCCTGTGAAAGGGCAGGGGGAAAATGGTTCAAGCAGGTAACTGCTTCTTAATTTGCTTTCTTAGAGTCTCACATCACCCACATATGGAAGAAGCAAAAGCAGGTTAACACCCAAATTTAAACATAGTAGAGATGTATTCTCATGATGTCAGTAATAGAAGTATGTGTAAAGCAGCATGTATATTCTGGAAAGGAAGCTAACTGTTAGAGCCAAGAAACATAGTCTGGCACAAATATTACAAGTCCAAAAAGACTTGATGATATACAGATAGGTGTAGCATAACAGCAGGAAGAAAAAGGAAAAGGGGGTTGGGCAGCTGTCTGCTGTGTTAGTAGTACCAGACAGTGCCAGCTAGTGTTTTGTATTGGGAGTAGCTAAAATGGGTAGTCGGGCAATTCCACAAAGCTATTGCTGTGTTTTACTGAGTTTTGGAATAAGCACAGTCCAACGCTAGCAAGTTTCTGTACACAGTGAGGATCTGGCACAAGCTGTGAACACAAAAATATTGAGGGAGATTCCTCAAATTATCAGGACTTCAGATCATATTTGGAGAAATATAAACCAGTTGTCTTTATAATTGCTATGATTTCTATCAGAAATATTAGATCTTCCTTATGGGGAAATATTCAGGACATTTTATAAGAAGCTTGCAGTTACAGTTTCTAAAGACCTGCTGGGGTAAGATGTGAGAATTGATTGTCAATCACTCTAAAATTCACTGAGGCAGTAAAATGCACAAGCAAATAAAATCAGTTTTAATAACTACATATTCAGGATAGATATGTTCTGAAGGTTGTTGCCTGTTTTCTATGACACAGTGCACAGTGTATAAGCAATCAGTAAAATCTTTCTGGTTTAATTTAAAGGACTGTAATTTTTCCCTCTGGTTTATTTATTGATTATATTTCATGTTACCAGGGTAAACACATCATACAAGGGAAAGAAAAACAAACCTATTTATCAACAAACAAGAGCACAGAGGCCCAGTTCAACAAGAACTTTTACAGCAGACCTTTGCAGTGCATTGGTTCTGGAGAGGGGGAGGTGGTCTTCTTGAAAGTATCATTTCTTTGATATTTTCAAGCTCACTGCTGAACAATCTTTTTGCCTAATTAGAGGGATGCAGCTATATACAAGGATATGTGTGTCACCAAGAGTAAATAGAGCAAGATAAGATGGGGACAGGGAGAAACAAATTCATACAATTCGTGCAGGAGTTGCCCTCATAACTCTGCAATATGAGACACAAAAAGGTCTGCCTGGTTTAGTGCCCTAGTTCTTGTAGCTTTACACTTCTGTGATGCTTTCCTGTCATGCATTTGAGGACCAGCCTTGAAAATCTTAATCAGCTACATTCCCAGCCCTTCCCAATGTAGTTACTCCTAGGGCCAGAGCCATGAAATCAAAGTAGGTGTTTGCTTAGGGCAAAGATTGTCAGAGGCCACAAAGTTAGCCAAGCTCTTGGTGCTACTTTTTCTGTCCCAGAGAAAACAAGGTTTGTCACTGAAAAAGTGGTCTGGGGAGTGTGGGAAAACAGCTACTTTTTCCATTACCCTTACCAGAGCTGGCCTGGCTGGCACTGATTCTATCCCATCATCTTAGGGATGGCAATTCTTTTTTTCTTTTATTATTCCTCCCCCACACTGGGAAGTTTTGAGTTAGATTCTTGCCTGCTCTCTAAAGACAATGGTGGCATATTCTTTAGTTCACTTAACTGCCATGCAAAGCAGCAACTTAATAATTCTACTGTTACCTTCATGATGTCAATCCACTGACACTTGTAAGAATTAAGAAAATTTCCAAATCTAAGCAAAATTAGGATAAGAATAAGCAGAGAAATTACTTACTAATCTATCCAAAGCTGCATTATTACTGCTTAGTATCTGAGCTTAGTAGTGGGGATGGGGGAAGGGGGAGCATGATAAATGACTGAGGAAGGACGTGCTTCGATAGAGCTCCGCTTTGGTCTGCAAATTAAGCCAAAATGAATTGGGCAGAAACATACTTTGAAACAATGTCCTCTTGCCCCTCCTTTTCCCTGGAGTACAGTAATGATTGCAAGATGTGGGATGCATATCTGAGCAGCAATAAGAGCCTGCCTCCCAAAGAGAAGAATATGGGAATGCACCCAGAGGAAACATAAGTTAGCCAACAGGCTCTTAACATTAAAAAGTACTATCAGCAACAAGGGATTGTAATACCACACATATATCAAAACCAGGCGTTGCTTCTGTATTTTTATTGGGATGTTAAAGGTACAAAGTAGCCATTTTCAAATAAACAGACAATTGTCCTTTTTCTTTTTTCTGAAGACTTGTATTAAAATGTCAGAACTTAGTGACTTCTCTCCACTTATAACATGAATATAATACTACTTTACATTCTCTGGACATGGAATGGCTTTCTAAGACTTAATGCTACTTTATAGTCAAGGAAACTGAGGCCCAGAGAGGTGAAATAACTAGCACAAATGGCCAGAGTAAAACTTGAGTAAAACAGAGTTCCTTGAAATCCAGTCTTCTGCCCAGTTCATTGATTAATGCTGTGTATCTGGTAAGCAGCCTTTTGTCAACTCTTCAGTGACTTTTTTGCTTGTTCTTAGAAGTGAAGTAAATTTAGGAGAGGCAGAAAGAGAACACTGTTTTCATGAAACAACATAAATCTGTCTTTCTGTGCCCCATTATTTTCTTCTCTGAGACATCTGGAAGAAAAAGGCCATGTATTTTCTATCCCTTGCACTGTCTGTTGTGAATGTATTTGTTCTGGATGCATTGGGAGGGTATGGTCTCGCCAAATGACATTTTACAGATTTATCTTTTTTGCCCTGCAGATGAAAGGATTCAGTTTTGGTTTTTATGATGTTATATGGCTAAATTTAATTTTGCATATGATAAATATTCTGATATCTGCACTCAAACAGTTCAACTTGTGCCTTATGTGTGGACTCTTCTTTACATGGAGATGGTCTTTTTGGTGATCTGGCTATTTTATTTCTTCCTGTCTTTATAAAACAGTTCTGTAGACAAAACCACATCTGGTATTCCCGGAGAAAAGCAGTATTGGAATAGAACAAAAGATATACTGTTCCTTATCTTAATCTGGGAATAATGGTACGATGGGTGTTTGTAATGATGCATTGGCAACAGAGGTGTGGGAAACTTCCTGTTAAGATCCTCAAGAGTTACTGTAAAGTAGGTTTTAGTAGGTTAGCTTAGCTCTGCACTAGGAAAATATGAACAGCTTC